>NC_089837.1:184812254-185115588 GCF_035609145.1 Eleutherodactylus coqui | reverse complement strand
AGAGCTATTGGCCAATGACAGAGCATATACCACTATTGATAGGGTATAATTGCTATCAATTCCTTCATCAAACTTTCTTTCAAGATATTGCACAGTTCTCTCAATTCTCGATGCATAGAGGTTCTAAAATAATAAAAAAAAAGATTCATTTCCCACACAAAATGAGTTACTATACAGAACAATGATTAACCATAAAACATTACATCCATATCAAAGTCAGAGTTTCTTTCTGAATTTCTAAATATGAAGCTGTTTTTAAAGCCACATTTTTTTTAAAATCAGACTCTTCTATATACTTACCCTGTAGTATTTATCTTCTAGAAGTGAAGTAAGTATATAAGCAGTGAGGGTAACGGGGCCATTTTGCCCTCCCTGAAGCTCCTTATGGATAACACGTCCAGGTTCAGAGAATATACCAGTGTTCAGGTCTTGATGCCGCACCAACCATTCTACTGTTTCATTTAAGACCATTGGATTTATGTATATAAATGTGCGGGCTTGGAGAAAGCATCTGAAAACAAATGCTGACAACCTAAAAGAATAGCTGTATTGTTACATACAAAGAACTGCTTTATTTTTATACATTACAGTATTCTATTACATTTATACTTTTATTGTTTTTTCAATTTGTATAGTAGAGTTAGGTCCTGTTCACTTGATGGAAAATTTGCATCTGATTTGACAAAGAATATACAAGGTTCCATATCCTATTACTTTCAATGGGAATCTGCACCATTGTATTTACAGTATACTGATCTGCCATAAACAATCTAAAATTAATTGAGTTGTCCAGAATTTTTACTATTGATTGTGGGAGTCTGCCTATTGGGATCCCTACTGCTCGGTGGATCACTGGGTCTGCTGTCAATAGGAACAGTAGAAGCAGATAGCACTGTCTGTACCGCAGTGGTCCAGTTTAGGGCTGAAGACATAGCACCCATTGAATTCAATGAGAGCTGTGGCAGTAGTACGAGACCAGATAGCTGCAGTGTTGACAGCACTCTCTGCTTCCAGCACTGTCTGAACTGACAGGGGCTCGGTGATCAGTGGATCGGTGAAAATCCTGAGGGGCGGACCATGCCAATCAATTTGAAAACCTATCCTGAAGATAGCAAAAGTCCTGCATAACCGCTTGAACTCCAGCTTGTCTATATTTATGAGCAATTCTATCCTTATCTTGGTCAATTTTAAATCTTATGAGTTTGGAAGATCCCATAGAATTTTAGACAGTCCTAATTAGTTAAACCATTTAGCTAACAAGTTAATCGCTTGAAGAATTTGCTCACCAGGTACTTCCAGAAGAGTCAGAGTTTCCAAATGCACTAAAAGATCCATCATATCGCCTATAGGTTAGCTCCTTTTGGTAACCTAAACAGAAAATATATATTACGATTAGAATTGTTTTATGAATGCTTAATTCTAGTCACTAATTGTAATTAGGCACACCCTGCAGAAATATCTTATGACCTCTCAGATTTTTTTTAATTAAACTTGCTTATTTTCTGATCTGTCATTTGCCCAGTTTAATGTGGTATTCCAGCGTTTTTCAACTGATGACCTATGGACATTGTCATCAGAAGACAGGGCAGAAAGTGGGAGCACCAGCTTCACTCCCATTGAAATCAATGGGAGCGCCGCACCTCTATTGCACTTACTGCTCCTCGTTACAAACAGAACATCCAGTCCTGTCTCTGACAGAAGCAGGAAGTGCAATAAAAGCAGGGCACTCCCATTGATTTTAATGGGAGAGAAGCTAGTGCTCCCACTTTCTGCCCTGTCTTCTGATGACGACATCGAGCCCCGCTGCACTGACAGTGGCTGGATGATCAGCTGATGCATAGGGATCCTGAGTGTTGGATTCCTGTCTATCAACTACTGATAAAAATTTGGTGAAAATACGCCTCTAAGAGCCACTCACTACTATTATGAATTTCTTCTAAATCCATGAGTTTTTACATAGAAAATTTTTGTAAGTTATCTATTTTTGTCTGCAACTATACAGAATGCAAATTTACCTTGTTCCATGACATTTATGCTCCTTTCTCTGATATCACCTTTTATTTGCTCGGTTGCTGTTAGATATTGCAGTATATATATGTTCGGTGCAAAGTTGATCATGTTTTGCTCTCCACAGCCATATGGCATATCAATAAGTGATTCAAGACCATTTATTGAAGGCCCAAGATGATTTCCTATCAAAACATTTTTAGGAACATAACATATGTTACACAAAGTTACATTTATCATTAGGCTTGAAAAAAGAATATCCACCATAATATTCATACAAGCATGTGTAATCATTTCTAGATTTTTAAATTGTAGACAAATTAGATTAATGGTGGTTTTTTTTGTATTATATAAATAAAACAGTCACTGTACATTAAAAAGTCATACAAATTTCGACGTGGCTTGTGCTAAATTTCTCACAGTTTTAAGATCTGTTTGCTGTCAGCAAATGAAAATCATGCTTTTTATACCCAAAGGCTTGAGAGCCATGCAGATGTAATGTGATAGTGACTAAAAGTTGGTTTGTAAAGTCGGTCAGTATAAAAACGAAGGAATGGATGTAGAACATCAAATCCCTGTTCCTGAAACTTCAAAATCTGTATGCACTTTAGTCACTGTCACCCTTATTTTCAAGGTTAACCATCCTTGAATATGTCCTGCACAAATATGAAGTTATATGTGCCCGGTGTATTGGAGGCCGGAAGTTGGAACCCCCATATGGAATTTAACTGTATTAGAATAAAAATGTCCTTACCAATGACAGTGATGTATGCTTCTTTGCTGCCAGGTACCACATCAGGAGGGAAAGTGAATGAAAGATTCTTTGATATGTTTGATGTATTTCCATTACCAATAATCTCAAATAGAGCAGTCTGCGAATAAAAGTATTTTATCCCTTCTGCCTGTAGGGGAAAAAGTATATTAGTGACGGTCTACTTGAAATAATAGAGATGGTATAGATGTTTTACTTTAATCAAAAGTAATGTACAGTAAAGCATCACTGCAAATATGTTTTATTTTACCCTTCTTGGGATAGTCATCCATTGTCATGTATATGAATGTAATATATACCCAATAGATAATGATGACTACAGTGTTATTCATTGCGATTACTGACAGGAAGTCCCAAAAACTATCTACCCCTATGATCACTACTTTATATTCACATATATGCTTTTATGTGTTGCTTTTTAGCTTTAGGCTGGGTTCACACAGAGCGGATTTGCCGCGGTTTTGCAGCGTTTTTTCCGTTGCGGTTTTGCCGCAGAAGAACTGCTTCTGCGGCAAAACCGCTTCAAAGGTTAATTTGGGCTTGCAGATTTTCGTGCGGAGAAATACGCAAGTGTTTTTTTCCACAGCGCTTTTTTACTTTTTTCCGCGTATTTGGTGCGGTTTTGGCTGCGTCCATAGAGGTGTATGGACAAAAAAGCGCTGTAGAAAAGACCGTAGAATGGACATGCTGCATCTTTTAAAACCGCGCCGCAGTTGCATTTCCGCACTGCGGCTGTGCGAAAAAAATCCGTCCTGTGAGAACAGCTTTTTGGCAAATCTCATTTGTGCTGCATTGCACTGCAAACGCAGCTGTTTTGCCGCAGTGTGGATATGCAACGGCAATCCGTGGCAAAACCACAGCAAATCCGCCCTGTGTGAACCCAGCCTTAGTGGACCTTCAATGTTCTAGCATATATCACTTACCTTTATCAGTATCGTCTTAGTTAAAATATCAGAAGCCACATTTGATGTTGCTTTCACAGTGATTGAGATGTTGCCCAGCTTCTTTGGTCTTACAGGGAATAAAACTCTTGTTTCTCCCCTTCTGGAAACAGTTACATTATGTTGGCTTGCCACAGTGCCCTTACAGATGCTTCCTGGTACAATTATTTCAAATGAGTCATGACGTTCCACAGAAACCAGAACCTGCAATCAATACAACATGAACACATTCTAAAACATGTACCTTATGCTTCCACATGATTTAATGTGGCCATACATTGACTATATTTATGAGTCACTAATCTGTCCCACTCTAATATAATTCCAATGATGGAAACATCCATTGGATGTTACTGATTATAATAGGGTCTGTCCAGCTTCTGTCCTACCTATCTTCCCGGGCAAAATCGTGCAAAATGCTATGCTATTTTGGCTTAATTTTAACTGAAAGCTGCGACGAAGGCTCCAATGCAGATATGAACCTAGCCTTAAAAAGCTGTCTCGATCACAGATACCTCTTATCTGAAGGAGTGGCCATGGTTTCCAAAATTATATCTTGAGGACCATAGTCTACATAGGCTATGTATGAGACCATTGTATACTTTATAAACTATTTGAATCCTAGTGATAGCAAATAAAGTAAGGCAATCAATAGGAAGTTGATTAAAAAAATACTGTAGAAATGATTATTTTTTCATGTATTACATGTTCTCTTCCTATAAGTGATTAATAACTAAAACCTACCTCCAGATTCTTAGATAAAGAGCTAGACAGGATGACTTCCAAAATAAACTCTTCCCCTCTTGTAACGGAGTATGGCATTTTTAATGACATGAGAAAAGGTTTGAATACCGTTATCTAGAAAAAAAAGAACATTTGAACAACCCGTCCTGAGATTAGAAATTAAAGACATAATTATGTTATCTACATCATAATCATATTGTTAGCTATGACATAAATACTATAATAATGTATCATTATTGTTATTCCTTATCAAATATTACCTCAACAGATTCTTCAACTACTCCAAGTCCAAGTCGCTCAGAAATAACAAATGCTGTGGCCACCCATGATGTATTTCTGTCAAGCACTGCTACGTCAACATTTTCTGTCAAACTCGAACTATGAATGAATTTGTATAAATGTATGAGTGGATTATTCATTGACTAAGTTCTTCCATCAACATGCCATAAACATAGCATTATTTCATTGTGCATCATTTGCAATTTCATTAATATAATAAAAAAATGCCAGAATTAGTGTAGTCTGTATATTTTTGTTACTTCATCCTTGTTGACGAGATATAAATAAAGCACCATTACACCAACTCTACCTTAACTGAAGTGGCCAGGATTTGTTCACCTCTACACATCTTTGGACAATCCCATGTTGAAGAGAAATCTGCTATGACTAGAGATGAGCGAACGTACTCGTCCGAGCTAGATACTCGTTCGAGTATTAGGGTGTTCGAGATGCTCGTTACTCGTGACGAGCACCACGCGATGTTCGAGTTACTTTCACTTTCATCTCTGAGACGTTAGCGCGCTTTTCTGGCCAATAGAAAGACAGGGAAGGCATTACAACTTCCCCCTGCGACGTTCAAGCCCTATACCACCCCCCTGCAGTGAGTGGCTGGCGAGATCAGGTGTCACCCGAGTATAAAAATCGGCCCCTCCCGCGGCTTGCCACAGATTTATTCTGACATAGAGGAGGGACAGTGCTGTTGACGCCAGAGCTGCTATAGGGAGAGCGTTAGGAGTATTTTAGGCTTCAAGAACCCCAACGGTCCTTCTTAGGGCCACATCTAACCGTGTGCAGTAGTGTGGAGGCTGCTTTTTGCAGTGTTGCACTTTTTTTTTTTTTTTTGTATATTGGCCGTGCAGAGCATTGCGCCCTGCAGTAATTATACATAGTCCAGGGCCAGTAGTGGTGGTGAGGCAGGGACAGAAGACATATATTTATTGAATATAGGCAGTGGGCCTTTCCAAAAACATTTGGGGAAAAAAAATCTATTTGGGCTGCCTGTGACTGTCCTCAGTGTACTGGGTCTGTGCTGGGTGTAGTTGTCCTCCTAATTCATACGCAGCCAGCTAAGTGTTACAGCAGGCTTGCGCAAAATTATTTCCTGGCTCTGTGTTGCCTGTTACATCACCGCTGTATTCCAGTCCACAGTGCAACAGTCTGCATTTATTTTACATACTCCAGGGCCAGTAGTGGTGAGGCAGGGACAGAAGACATATATTTATTGAATATAGGGAGTGGGCCTTTCCAAAAACATTTGGGAAAAAAATCTATTTGGGCTGCCTGTGACTGTCCTCAGTGTACTGGGTCTGTGCTGGATGTAGTTGTCCTCCTAATTCATATGCAGCCAGCTAAGTGTTACAGCAGGCTTGTGCAAAATTATTTCCTGGCTCTGCTGTGCGTTCGGTAAGCGAAGTCAGCCTCCAACCACAGGCCAATAAGCGGCACATTTAATTACAGCGTTCTGTTTCTGCACTACTGGTAATACACCATGCTGAGGGGTAGGGGTAGGCCTAGAGGACGTGGACGCGGGCGAGGACACGGAGGCCCAAGTCAGGGTGTGGGCACAGGCCGAGCCAGTGCGGTGGCCAGGGGTAGAGGCAGGGCCAGACCGAATAATACACCAACTGTTTCCCAAAGCGCCCCCTCGCGCCATGCCACCCTGCAGAGGTCAAGGTGCTCTACGGTGTGGCAGTTTTTCACAGAGACGCCTGACGACCGACGAACAGTGGTGTGCAACCTTTGTCGCGCCAAGATCAGCTGGGGAGCCACCACCACCAGCATGCGCAGGCATATGATGGCCAATCACCCCACAAGGTGGGACGAAGGCCGTTAACCGCCTCCGGTTTGCACCACTGCCTCTCCCCCTGTGCCCCAACCTGCCACTGAGATCCAACCCCCCTCTCAGGACACAGGCACTACCGTCTCCTAGCCTGCACCCACACCCTCACCTCCGCTGTCCTCGGCCCCATCCAGCAATGTCTCTCAGCGCAGCGTCCAGACGTTGCTAGCGCCACTGTTTGAGCGCAAGCGCAAGTACGCCGCCACGCACCCGCACGCTCAAGCGTTAAACGTGCACATTGCCAAATTGATCAGCCTGGAGATGCTGCCGTATAGGCTTGTGGAAACGGAGGCTTTCAAAAGCATGATGGCGGCGGTGGCCCCGCGCTACTCGGTTCCCAGTTGCCACTACTTTTCCCGATGTGCCGTCCCAGCCCTGCACGACCACGTCTCCCGCAACACTGTACGCGCCCTCACCAACGCGGTTACTGCCAAGGTCCACTTAACAACGGACACGTGGACAAGCACAGGCGGGCAGGGCCACTATATCTCCCTGACGGCACATTGGGTGAATTTAGTGGAGGCTGGGACCGAGTCAGAGCCTGGGACCGCTCACGTCCTACCCACCCCCAGAATTGCGGGCCCCAACTCGGTGCTGGTATCTGCGGCGGTGTATGCTTCCTCCACTAAACCACCCTCCTTATCCTCCAACGCAACCTCTGTCTCGCAATCAAGATGTGTCAGCAGCAGCAGCACGTCGCCAGCAGTCGGTGTCGCGCGGCGTGGCAGAACAGCGGTGGGCAAGCATCAGCAGGCCGTGCTGAAACTACTCCGCTTAGGAGAGAAGAGGCACACCGCCCACGAACTGCTGCAGGGTCTGACAGAGCAGACCGACCGCTGGCTTGCGCCGCTGAGCCTCCAACCGGGCATGGTCGTGTGTGACAACGGCCGTAACCTGTTGGCGGATCTGCAGCTCGGCAGCCTCACGCACGTGCCATGCCTGGCGCATGTCTTTAATTTGGTGGTTCAGCGCTTTCTGAAAAGCTACCCACACTTGTCATACCTGCTCAGAAAGGTGCGCCGGGTCAGCGCACATTTCCGCAACTCCAAGACGGACGCTGCCACCCTGCGCACCCTGCAACATCGGTTTAATCTGCCAGTGCACCGACTGCTGTGCGACGTGCCCACATGGTGGAACTCTACGCTCCACATGTTGGCCAGGCTCTATGAGCAGCGTAGAGCTATAGTGGAATACCAACTCCAACATGGGCGGCGTAGTGGGAGTCAGCCTCCTCAATTCTTTACAGAAGAGTGGGCCTGGTTGGCAGACATCTGCCAGGTCCTTGGAAACTTTGAGGAGTCTACCCAGATGGTGAGCGGGGATGCTGCAATCATTAGCGTCACCATTCCTCTGCTATGCCTCTTGAGAAGTTCCCTGCAAAGCATAAAGGCAGATGCTTTGCACTCGGAAACGGAGGCGTGGGAAGACAGTATGTCTCTGGATAATCAGAGCACCCTCATGTCTATATCTCAGCGCGTTGAGGAGGAGGAGGAGGGGGAGGAGCATGTGGAGGAGGGGGAAGAGACAGCTTGGCCCACTGCTGAGGGTACACATGCTGCTTGCCTGTCATCCTTTCAGCGTGTATGGCCTGAGGAGGAGGAGGAGGAGGAGGATCCTGAAAGTGATCTTCCTAGTGAGGACAGCCATGTGTTGCGTACAGGTACCCTGGCACACATGGCTGACTTCATGTTAGGATGCCTTTCTCGTGACCCTCGTGTTACACGCATTCTGGCCACTACGGATTACTGGGTGTACACACTGCTCGATCCACGGTATAAGGAGAACCTTTCCACTCTCATTCCCGAAGAGGAAAGGGGTTCGAGAATGATGCTATACCACAGGGCGCTGGTGGACAAACTGATGGTAAACTTCCCATCCGACAGCGCTAGTGGCAGAAGGCGCAGTTCCGAGGGCCAGGTAGCAGGGGAGGCGCAGAGATCAGGCAGCATGTACAGCGCAGGCAGGGGAACATTCTCCAAGGCCTTTGCCAGCTTTATGGCTCCCCAGCAAGACGGTGTCACCGCTCCCCAGTCAAGGCTGAGTTGGCGGGAGCACTGTAAAAGGATGGTGAGGGAGTACGTAGCCGATCGCACGACCGTCCTCGGTGACGCCTCTGCCCCCTACAACTACTGGGTGTCGAAGCTGGACACGTGGCCTGAACTCGCGCTGTATGCCCTGGAGGTGCTTGCTTGTCCTGCGGCTAGCGTCTTGTCAGAGAGGGTGTTTAGTGCGGCTGGGGGAATCATCACGGATAAGCCTACCCGCCTGTCAACCGACAGTGCTGACAGGCTTACACTCATCAAGATGAACAAAGCCTGGATTTCCCCAGACTTCTCTTCTTCACCAGCGGACAGCAGCGATACCTAAGCAATACGTAGGCTTAGCGGATGGAAGCATCGTTCTCTATCACCATCAAAAACGGGGACATTTTTGCTTCATCAATCTGTGTATAATATTCCTCCTCCTCCTCCTGCTCCTCCTCCTGAAACCTCACATACTCACGCCGAACGGGCAATTTTTCTTAGGCCCACAAGGCTCAGTCATATAATTTTTCTAAACAATTTATATACGTTTCAATGCTCATTAAAGCGTTGAAACTTGCACCTGAACCAATTTTTATTTTAACTGGGCTGCCTCCAGGCCTAGTTACCAATTAAGCCACATTAACCAAAGCGATTAATGGGTTTCACCTGCCCTCTTGGTTGGGCATGGGCAATTTTTCTGAGGTACATTAGTACTGTTGGTACACCAATTTTCTGGGGCCCTCGCCTACAGTGTAATCCAATTAATTTTTTGCCCACCTGCATTACAGCTGACGTTACATCAGCTGTGTTGGGCACTGCAATGGGATATATTTATGTACCGCCGGTGGGTTCCAGGGAGCCACCCATGCCGTGGGTCCACACGGAGTTGTAACTACATGTGTCCACTTCTAAAGAGCCCCAGTCTGACTGGGGCATGCAGTGTGGGCCGAAGCCCACTTGCATTAAACATGACATTACCTCAGCTGTGATGGGCAATGCAATGGGATATATTTATGTACCGCCGGTGGCTTCCTGGCACCCACCCATGCTGTCGGTCCACACGGAGTTGTAACTACATGTGTCCACTTCTAAAGAACCCCAGTCTGACTGTGGCATGCTGTGTGGGCCGAAGCCCACCTGCATTTAATCGGACGTTACCTCAGCTGTGATGGGCACTGCAATGGGATACATTTATGTACAGCCGGTGGGTTCCAGGGAGCCACCCATGCTCTGGGTGCACACAGAATTCCCATTGCGGAGTTGTACCTGCCTGTGACTATTTATAAAAAACCGCGGTCTGACTGGGGCACGCAGACACCTTGACAGAATGAATAGTGTGTGGCACATAGGTTCTCCATTGCTATGCCCACGTGTGCAGCTCCTGATGGCGGTGGCACAGGATTATATTTCTCATTGCTTCTGTACAGCATTGTGGGCTATTGCCCCACCCCTTTTAAAGAGGGTTGCTGCCTAGCCGTGCCAACCCTCTGCAGTGTGTGCCTGCGGCTCCTCTGGCAGACGCACTTATAAATAGACATGAGGGTGGTGTGGCATTAGTGCAGCTGAAGGCTGCGCAGGGACACTTTGGTGTGCGCTGTGGACACTGGGTCGTGCGGGGGGGAGGGGGGTTGGGCAGCATGTAACCCAGGAGAAGTGGCAGCGGAGTGTCATGCAGGCAGTGATTGTGCTTTGTTGGAGGTAGTGTGGTGCTTAGCTAAGGTATGCATTGCTAATGAGGGCTTTTCAGAAGTAAAGGTTGTTGGGGGGGGGGCCCACTCTTGCCGCTATTGTGGCTTAATAGTGGGACCTGGGAACTTGAGATGCAGCCTAACATGTAGCCCCTCGCCTGCCCTATCCTTGCTGTGTCGTTCCCATCACTTTCTTGAATTGCCCCGATTTTCACAAATGGAAACCTTAGCGAGCATCGGCGATATACAAAAATGCTCGAGTCGCCCATTGACTTCAATGGGGTTCGTTACTCGAAACGAACCCTCGAGCATCGCGATAATTTCATCCCGAGTAACGAGCACCCGAGCATTTTGGTGCTCGCTCATCTCTAGCTATGACCATTAGTCTGACTTACACTGTGTCTGCTAATGTAGCAAGCATAGCCAATGCAGCTGCTAAAAGACCAGTGTGAAAGAAAGCCTTAGCTCAGGTTTAAACCCACACCCTTCTCCTTGGTCAGTATAAACCATGAGGAAGGGTATCATGGCAGCAGATGAGGGTCCGGAGTGCCTCAGAACTGATTTGACTTGGGGATAGATTCAGGTACAACAGCTGGGGTTCCCTGGTTTTCACTCTTTCACCCACCAATTGGGATCTGATCGTTGCTGTAAGTGGGACAATCACTGGATTTAGCCGGGTCTAGCTGCTTGGAGGATATTGCCAGACCGTGCACCACTAGGTGCACAAATTTAATCACTAAGTAATATGTTATAGGTTAAATATAATTACAAGAATTTAACTATTGGAAGTTTGAAGGTGAATATCAACTGACTATATGCAACATTGAAGAGGAGAGTAGCCATATGGTAAGATGCAATGTATGCCATATGTTTGCAAACCTACCAGGGGAAAAGCCAGACTTCCCATGCCAGAAATGTTAGCTTATGTCTCTATAGGAGTAAAAGATGCAAAGTCTTGAGGAGAGACTAGCTACATTGAAAGTCATTAAGGAAGATGATGGTTCCCTTAGCAGAGCCGAAGTAACTCTTAAGAATGTTGAAGGAAAATACATTTTCAGTGTACCTGCAGGAGCCGAGAAATGGAAGCATGTGTCCCAAAAAAGCAGGAGGGTCAGAAATCGGTCGCCACCCGTAATGCTCATGAACCGGTACCAAGTTCTCAAGTAGGAGAAGAACAAAGAGATACATCAAGATATGACTTTGCACACAAAGAGCAATCTAGTAAACACTCATAATCCTCTTGCCTGGAGAAAAATAAGTGTTGTTGTAAAGAAGGAAAGCAGAGTGCTGGTTGTGGGGTATTCCCTGTTGAAAGGAACAAAGGCAGCTCTCTGCAGACCTGATATAACCTCACGAGAGGTGTGCTGTCTTCCAGGTGAAATATGATGGCATAGGCATCACGTAAATTTGGTGGGATGTTAGGAAAACATACATCTTCACAGAGAATCAAGCTTCAGAGAATGGTAGTTATGTAGAAGCTGTTTGGGTAAAAATACAAGTAGAGAACAACAAAAAGGACACCATTGTACGTATTTTCTGTAGGTCGCCTGGACAAGCAGAAGATATGAATGAATTCTTTCTACATTAAATGCATACGTTCTCAAAAAAAGTACAATATAGTAATAATGGGAGATTTTACTATCCAGACATTTGTTGGAAATCTCTCTCACGCAAAAGTAATGGATCCAACAAATTCTTATTCGCTCTTGCTGACAACTTTATTTTCCAAAAAGTAGAAGCGAAAACAAGGGGATCTGAGATGTTGAACCTAATTCTTACCAACAGGGAGGTAATGGTTAAGGAAGTAAGGGTGGCTGGGACCTTAGGAGGCAGTGATTATGCTATCCTTGTATTTTTGATAGTAAGGGGAGGAAGACCTGAGAAGACACAAACTTCAAGGTTGAATTTCAGAAAGGCAGATTTTAATAAACTAAGAAAGAGGTTGGATGTTCTTCAGAACCGAATTGTCCAAGAAAGATGGGAAATTTTGTGAAATAAGATTCTGAAAGCACAATCATTAACAATCCCTAAAAGGAGGAGGAATTGGAAGCATATAAAGAGACCAAAATGGTTGAACACCAAACCTAAACATATGATTAAAAGGAAAAAAAAATGTTTATCAAATGGAAAGAGGGGGGAATATCTAAAGCAAAATATAATCCAGTTGGCAGATATTATAGCGCAAGTGTCAGAATAGCTACAGCTGATAATGAATTGATGCTCACAAGTGAGGCCAAAATCAATAAAGCATTTGGGGGTATGTCAAAAGAAAATTCAAAAATACTATATGATGTTTACAGGATTAAAATGGTGAATTGCTTAAAAATGAAGTTGAGAAGACCGAACTTTTAAATTTCTGTTTCGTATCTGTTTTGTCTCAGAAAGTAAAAGCAACATCAACTGATCTTCTCTGTGCTATTGAAAAAATAAAAGAATCCAGGCTATCTGTAAATAGGGAAATGGTGAGAGAACACTTCACTAATATAAATTAATTCAAATCTTTATGAACTACATCCTAGGATACTGAAGGGAGTAGTGGAGGGAATTGCTGAACCACTTGCCATAACCTTTGAAAATTCCTGTAGAACAGGAGAAGTCACAGAAGATTGAAGAAGGGCAAATGTTGTCCCCATCTTCAAAAAAAGGAATAAGGTGGATCCAGGAAATTACAGTCCTGTGAGGTCATTGAACACATTTTTAAACAGCATGTATGCCAGTACTTGGATGAGAATGGAGTAATTAACGTGAGCCAGAATGGGTTTGTAACAAACAAGTCATGCCAGACTAGTCTGATTTCCTTCTATGACAGAATCATGGATTGGGTCGATCAGGAAAATGCGGTGGATATACTATATCTTGACTTTAGTAAAGCATTTGACACAGTATCTCACATCATCTTTATTTTAAAAAATGACGAACTTCAGAAGGCAACTGTTAGGTGGATTCACAACTGGCTGAGCGATTGTACTCAGAGTGGTCATAAATGCCTACACATCCAATTGGAAGAATGTCCTAAGTGGGGTACCACAAAGCTCTGTCCTAGGCCCAGTGTTGGTCAACATTTTTATAAATCATCTAGATGAGGGAATTGAGGGGAAAGTGATCACATTTGCTGACAATGCAAAGCTAGGAGGTATATCTAACACTAGGGAAGAGAGAGAGAGAGGATTCGAAAAGATCTAGACAAGTGGCGACTAACAGAATGGTATTTAACAGGGAGAAATACAAAGTACTACATCTGGATAAGAAAAATGAAAAATGCGCATAAAGAATGGGATAAATTGGGCTAAGCAGCAGCATATGTGAAAAAATTGGGTATACTAATAGATCACAGACTGAAAATGAGTCAACATTGTGATTAAGAGAAGCATAAGGTCTAGATCACATGAGGTCATTATCCCCCTCTACTTTTCCTTAGTCAGACCTCATCTGGAATACTGTGTCCAGTTCTGCGCACCACAATTTAAAAAAAAAACATTGACAAACTGAAGCAAGTTCAGAGAAGAGCTACCAGGATGGTGAGCAGTCTGCAAATCATGTCTTATGAAGAACGGTTGAAGGATCAGGGAATGTTTTGCATGCAAAAAAGAAGACTAACAGGAGACTGAAGGACCGTTTACAAATATCTGAAGGGCTGTCACAGTGCAGAGGGATCAGCCCTATTTCTCATTTGCACAAAGAAAGACTAAAAGCAATGGGATGAAACTGAAAGGGAGGAGACACAGATTAGATATTAGAAAACCTTTTTTGACAGTGAAGGTGATCAATGAGTGGAACAGGTTACCACGGGAGGTGGTGAGTTCTCATTCAACTGAAGTCTTCAAACATAGGCTGGACAGACATCTATCTGGGATGATATAGTGAATCCTGCACTGAGCACGGGGTTAAACCCGATGACCCTGGAGGTCCCTCCCAACTTTACCATTCTATAATTTCATACCCTAGAAATAGTCTCAGTTAAGGAACAGATGGCACACTTGGTTAGGTTTTCCATAATGCAGCACTGGAAGGTATAAGCAGGGACATAATCGTAGAACAAAGCCAGAATCAGGCAGAATACTTTCACAGTGTAGATGAGGCCAAGGACCAAGGCAGGCAGCAGACAAAAAATGTGTAGTCAAGTAATAAGTCAAGTCAAGGTTACGATTACAGAGGTCAGGAAAGCAGTGTGGCTCAGGCACAGATCAAATACAAATACAGGTGAGCAGACAAACACACTTGCAATTTGACACAGCATAGAGACTGATTGCTCTAGCACCTGCTCACGGATGGAGCAACCCTAAATAGCCCAGAGCTTTTAGGATTGGTTGTGGACTGGAAAGCTGGGTACATACGTTGGCCCTTTAATACGAGGACTGAAAACTGACAGAGGATGCAACTTCTGCCACAGACAACATCCACACTGACCATGTGCAATGGCAGGAGGAGGTAGGGCATGCCACCAGTCATGACCAGCAGCCATTACAAAGGTGGAGAGTTAAAGGTAGGCTCAAACTTGCCCTCAGGGAAATTCCCTGGTGGGCCTTGAGCTAGGATGGGTTCCCAAACCCCCTCACTCCCCTCAGGATCTGCACATATTGGCTGGATGGGAGTCTATGAATTTCTGCCCACAGTATTCTCCATATACTTCAGTGAAAAACCAGGCCATACACAAATGCAGCCACTTTTCTATTGAAGCATACAGAGAATACAGTGTTGACAAATTTGTGAATGAGGATCAGGTCATATTTGCATATAGCTGTACGGTGAGCCCCCGGTATGAATCTTACTGATGGGCCCTGGGCACCCCAGTCCGACACTGGTTATACTTGAGCTGCATTGGCTGTGGTTGTAGTACACATGCGTTTACTCTCTTCCTTCTCCTCTTACTTAGCAGATGCCTCAAAGATGTTCCCTTTCTTTGAAATTAGTTACCATATCTCTATATTTCCTCTCTTATCAACATCATAGGGAAATTCATATATTGTGCTAAGTGCAACTGATAATTCAATGACATCAAAAACAAAAAGGCAAGTGACTATTACGATTCCTAAGCCCTTGTTGTATACATCTTTCAGATGTTAGAAAATGTTAACATCATATTTGCCAGTCAGATAATTGATGAGTCAGTAGGTAGAATGTATCGTAAGAACCAGCATATATTGGAACCTATAGAAACACATTTGGGTTTGCGCATTTACTACAAGTAATATATATTGCAATACTCCCAACAGTCACTGAGAGGTAGAGGACAGAACAATTAAATATATACAGTAGTGGGTGACATACAAAGCTTTCAAACGTTCCAGCAGATAATAGCTCTTCCTTTACATATATTGGCGGCTTGGTATGTACAACTGCATGCACCATTTCCTATTGCACATGTATTCCAAATTGCATTAATATGTCCTATAATTGTATTCATTCAATTCAATTGGTATTTAGAATCACAAGTTTATTTGTTAATATACCTTATATTAATATTTTTCCAGATCCAGCTCTCTGGGGAAATAATTTTTGCATGTCTTGGAGGTAACACAGTGAGCTCTTTAGTGCGCGGAATATATTCTGAAAAAATATGTGAAAAACAGTGTCATTTGGTCATATTGTGGACTGATTACTGTAACCAAAGTTAATATGTTAATTAAATAAAATGAGCACATTAGTATTGAATAATTAGTAATTAGAGATGAGCGAGCACCAAAATGCTCGGGTGCTCGTTACTCGGGACGAACTTTTCGCAATGCTCGAGGGTTCGTTTTGAGTAACGAACCCCATTGAAGTCAATGGGCGACCCGAGCATTTTTGTATATCGCCGATGCTCGCTAAGGTTTTCGTTTGTGAAAATCTGGGCAATTCAAGAAAGTGATGGGAACGACACAGCAACGGATAGGGCAGAGAGATCTCCCCTCCATTCCTCCACGCTCTCCCCCGCCGGCCCCCGAATCTTTAGAGACGAGCTCGAGTAATGTGCCTTAGCGAGTATACTCGCTCATCTCTAGAGATAATATAAAGGGCAGACTAGTTGGGCCATGTACTCTTTATCTGCTGTCCATATTCTCTTTTTGTTTTTCTATAATGGATTTTTAAGAAATCTGACAAAACAAAATGTGACATGTTACATCAAGCGATGTATTGCAGGACTACCTTCGGCGTAATATCTTCTGTGTATGGCACTGAACAGAGCACTATGCATTGTTACACAGAGAGCCTTCGGCTTCACAATATAGTGCCGCATGGACTTGTATGTGTCTCTATGCAGCTTCTTACACACAGCTGTAAACAGTTCCCTACCATAAAATGTAATCAGAAATACTGAAAGTCTGGAATCTTACTGGAAACAGAAAAGAGTTTGTTCTGTTTTTCTTTATTTGTTGCTAGTTTGAAAACTTTTATTTCCTAGTTCCGTTTCTCTGATGTAGAGTTTCTAGGGTCCAATAAACTAATCTACATATGTACATTTCTGTTTTTTTAACTACAGAACTCCAAATCCCCTACAACCTTTTACAAGAATTGGGTTGAGCCATCAGACACAACCAACCCCTTTCAGAATGCAAGGCCTGGAGCAGGCAGCTGATCACCCTGAGTTTGTCTGATGGGTGTATTCTGAATGCTGATTGTTATTTTAGGTTATTATTTACTCATTTATATAGCACATATAATTGTTATCACGAATACTGGACCCTGTCCGCATGGGACCTCACAATCTATATTCACCTATTGATATCTTTTTGTAATGTGAAAGGAAACTGGAGTACGTGGAAAACACTCATATAAGCATAGAAAGAACATATAAATTCCATGCAGATGTTGCCTTTGGTCAGATTTGAACCCAGCACTGCAAGGTAACAGTGCTAAGTACTGAGCCACCATGCTGTCCATATTATAAAGTAATCTAATATTTCTTCAGAAAAGTAGATTGTTTGTCAACGTGTGCAAGAATTCCCCTGGACAATCACAGTACAAAAGATGACATCCCAGAAATCTGTTGAGCATGCATTCAGACGTACCGTATTTATTTTGGATCACAGCATCAGTCATTCTTGCTGGAAGGCCCTAATCAGAAAATTAAAACCACATTTGCTGACTGTTTTCAATAGAAACTTCACTGAGAAAATATATGTTTACATATATGCTTAATAAATAAATTATGGAGTGCACTCCCCAATACAATATGGCACAAGAAGGGAGGTTAAACTGCGATTGTAAAATTCTGACTTTTACATCACTGTCACATTGTTGCAACATTTGATTGCCACTGTGATACTAGAGAAGAGACCACATTGAAACACCAACATCTGTAATTAATGTTGCGGTATCCCCATGTTATAATGTTATGGCATATCTATCTATATGTTATGTAAATATCATTACATTCTGACCAGCAGGGATCCAATCTGGGACCCCCACCATTCCTAAAATGAAAGGTCATGCATCCCTTTAATATTGCTACTCTTAGCACCCATGGCACCTCTGCACAGTCAGAAGCGTCACTGTACAGATAAAATTAATGAAGGAGACCTAGCACTTAATCAGTTGTATGACCCCTTCATTCTGTGGAGCAGTGAGAGTCCTGATAATTAGGAAGTGATGGCAGAGCCTGACAATTTGCTATAAGTTCAATAAGTGGGAAAACCTCTTTAAATATCACTATATATGTAAACCAAGGTTCAAATTATGTTCCTTCCTTTGGGTCAATTATTTTCTAATGAAGTGTATAAAAAATACATTTGCATTCATTATGTTGTTCTTAAAGGAGTTATCTGGCCTTTTTTCTCATTGATGATCTCTCCTCTGGAAAAGATCATCAGTAGTTAATGGACAGGGGTCTGCTGCTCGGGACCCCATCCATCAGCTGGTCATCCCTTCTGCTGTCCAGTGTAGTTGCACGGACATTGTCATCAGCGGACAGAGAAGGAAGTGCGGGCTTTGGCTTTACTCCCATTGAAATCAATGGGAGAGACACGCTGCTACTCCACTTCCTGCTCCTCACTTGGTCAGGACTGAATGTGGATAGGTCATAAATGGGCAAGGGGATAGACAATCCTGTTAAATGAAATTCATGTACAGTTCAATAGGCAGTATTTTTCATACCTGATAGTAAGTCATCAGCTCATCATAAATCTAGAAGTATCAATAAAATATTAAATTAGTGAAATCATCAATAGAATTTATGTTACATTTTACTGTTTAGGTGTCCCGTAGCCAGACTCTGCATCTGCATGCTATCTCAACAACAAAAAAGCAAAGAGGGGCATCATAAGTACCCATAGGCACTCTGTGCGCTGCCGTATGGTGCCTCCATGAGGCATCCTGTGCTCCTCTTGGAGCATTGACCAGTTGTTTAAAGCAAACGTTAGAAGTAAAAGAAGTAAGAGTTAGAAAGTAAAAGTTTATAATTTAGTTACATAATTTTGAAAAGTTTATTGATTTCCGACTTCAAAATACGTAAAAGATACAATGAGCAACCAAGGAAAACTGTAAACCTGGACATGAGGAAAAAATGTAAAGGTGCAACGCAAAGGAAAATTTGGTCATAAATAATATAATGCCCCTTATTACTGATGATTAGCGATATCCAATATAGATTCCATGCATGTATACTCACCTTGTTTGTAGTCAGATCACATCCTTCTCCCATAAGCAGAGAACTTTTTTCAACAACTTGCAGACCAACCAATGAATGAGGCTCCTTCACATTGACAGATAAGAACACATGTTCTGATGGATATGCTATGTTTTTACTCCATGACAGAGAAACCTAGAAAGATTCAGATATGAAGTGTTACCAGTGCTGGATTATTAATTTGCTCCTATAGGTAAATAATGAGGAAATAATAATGAACTGCTAGGTGGTGTTATAAGATGTGCCAGAAAAGTTAGAATAATATTTAGTAGGGAACATGTGTATATCTTGTATGTCTGATCTAACAGTGCTAAGGTTATGTGCCAGTGGCCTCTAGCAGCCTAAATCCAGACCTGGATGCATATAATAACTTACATCATACAACAGATGATTAAAATGGACAATCAGATATTATAGATACTTATCAATGTCTTTGCTTTATGTATTCCTTATGTGCTGTAAATTGTGGCCAGTGAGTGGATGTGGTCTTAGGGTCGCTTTACATGAGACGACTGTCAGGTGCTTCTGACTATTCCTTCTGTGCTATCACACAGGAGTGATGGTCATTCAGGAAATGGAGGCAGAGCACACTGAAGATCTCTTCCGGCCACCCACCTCCATTCATCGTGGACACTGAAAGGTCAATTACTGCCTGTTTGCACTGAGCGAGAACTTGTTCACTAGTCTCTTTGGTTTAGTGAGCTGAATCCAAGCAACTAGCATCTACTGAGCAATTTCTCGCTCATTACCCCGTCCGATCATGTTTTTACAAGGGACAACTATTTCTGAAAACTGCTCACTTGAGCAATTTTTGAGCCAATAGTTGGCCAGTGTAAAGCCACCCTAAGGACATTCTCACGCAGACGTTATTTTTCAGTGATTACCGCGGCATTTTGAATGCCGTGGTAATTGCGGTATAATGCTCCCATTGATTTCAAGGGAGCCTCGTAGACATGTGCTCGATTGTGGCGCTTTCCACTGTCGCGATTTTCGAGCGTTGTGTGCTCTATATTTTGCGTTTAGCACATCTCATCAATGATTGGGTGTGCTAAAACGGCTGTTGAAGGCAGGAACACTGCCTCCGAAAACAAAAGAAAAATTTCCCCGCTTGTCAGGTCCATGTATGAGAGTGGCCTAAAAGTGTCAAGGTACTTACAGATGTTATATCGAATTTAGCATACATTATGTACGTTTTGGCTGGTCTGCATACACGTGAAAGTTACCTTGTTGTTTAATGTCCCTTTTATGGATAATGTTTTGGATATTTGCATAATATCTTCAAAATTGTTACTAATATTAAGCCAATAAACTGTTAGTTGAGCCGAAGGCGCCCATGACGCTTCTGGAATAAGGCTAAAGTTTGTGCTATTTCTCCCAGTAAACACAACCAAGCCTTTGGATACCACCTACAAAGAAGTACAATGCAGTTAATCATGGACTATGATAGAATTATATTTACTAATACAGTATAAGTTTATAGATAATGTGAAATATAGTTACATTAACTCTACACCATATTATAAATTTACTCTTCACTATAGGCCATGGAACTCCTCAGTGACTAGTAATACTCTTTCCTTTACAGTAGGGGGTACACTATTTCATATATACACATCATGCTGCTCATCTATTTTAGCTTTAGTATTCTTACAGGCTAAAGGCCCATATACACAGAGCGATCATTTTTTAAAAATCGCTAAAAAATGATCGTTTGAGCAATCATCGTTGCGTCTAAATGCTCAGCCATCGTGCACTGCTAGCTGATTGTTACATTCAGGCCAACCTAAAAATCGTACTTCAGCCTCATCAGGAGTTCCCCACGGGTAGTGCTGATAGCATTGTTTCCTGTCGGAAAACAAAGGAGCTGAATGGAGATGAGAGCCCTCTGGCTATTAAAGGGGTTGTCTCGAGGCAAGGGTGTAATTTTTTTATTGCCCAGTCCCCCTTCTTAAGCATACATTACTATGCAGCAGTGTAAATGGGTTTTAAAGCCGGTTTCTACTCACAGTTCTTGTGTTTCAGCAACTTATAAAACGTTTCCCAAAGATGGCCGCCGGTTCTTTTCTCAAGGTGCACCACGGGTTTCTCCCATGGTGCACCGCGCTTGCTGTAGCCCGACGTGCGTGCTCCCGAGACGCTACCAGCTGTGTCTCCCTGACAACCAGACTTCCCGCAGCCGCTGACCAGACCCACCGCGGCCGCCGACCAGACCCCACAGCCACCGACCGGGCCTCGGGATTGAACGCGGCCGACCACGGCACACACTCTTGGGCCACAGTCACCCACCGCCAGGCAGCAGGTAACCGGCGCTAGGCCCCGGCTCCCCCGTGCTAGGCCACGGCTCCCCTGCGCTAGGCCCCTGGCCCCAGCGGTAGGCCCCTGGCCCCAGCGGCAGTCCCCTCGCGACAGATGTAGGCCCCGGGCCACAGCGGTAGGCCCCGGGGGCCCAGCGGCAGTCCCCTCGCGACAGCTGTAGGCCCCGGGCCACAGCGGTAGGCCCCGGGGCCCAGGCCAGTTAGTTACTCGTCACCCCTGACCCATCACTTACCTGGGCGGCTGGGCGGCTTCTTGGCACTGCTGGGCGGCTCAAGTTTCTGCACCTTCTTCTAAGAGAGGATGGTAGCAGAATGGCCACTCCAGCGCGCTCCTGAGAAGTTACAGCTCGTCTGCGCATGCGCAGAAGAGCTGTAGCGGCTAGCAGGCTGAAGCGGCTCGTGCTCAGAGCAGAAGAACGGACTGCGCAAGCGCGTCTAAAAAAGCAAGCCGCCAGCGATATTAGACGGAACCATGGAGACGTGGACGCTAGCAACGGAGCAGGTAAGTGAATAACTTCTGTATGGCTCATATTTAATGCACGATGTACATTACAAAGTGCATTAATATGGCCATACAGAAGTGTATAACCCCACTTGGTTTCGCGAGACAACCCCTTTAACTGCTTTCAGCTAAGACTTCATTTGCACACTTAATTGCTCTTAAGAAGCTGAGTAGCTACTTAAAGGGGTTGTCCCGCGGCAGCAAGTGGGGGTATACACTTCTGTATGGCCATATTAATGCACTTTGTAATGTACATTGTGCATTAATTATGAGCCATACAGAAGTTATAAGAAGTTTTTCACTTACCTGTTCCGTTGCTAGCGTCCTCGTTTCCATGGAGCCGACTAATTTTTGCCATCTAATGGCCAAATTAGCCGCGCTTGCACAGTCCGGGTCTTCTTCTTTTCTCAATGGGGCCGCTCGTGCAGGATGCCGGCTCCGTGTAGCTCCGCCCCGTCACGTGCCGATTCCAGCCAATCAGGAGGCTGGAATCGGTAATGGACCGCACAGAAGCCCTGCGGTCCACCGAGGGTGAAGATCCCGGCGGCCATCTTCAGCAGGTAAGTAAGGAGTCACCGGAGCGCGGGGATTCAGGTAAGCACTCTCCGGTGTTCTTTTTTAACCCCTGGATCGGGGGTTGTCTCGCGCCGAACGGGGGGGGGGGGGTTGAAAAAAAAAAAAAACGTTTCGGCGCGGGACAACCCCTTTAAACGTTTATGCAAAATGATCAATAATCAAAGCTGTCACTCAAACTGTCGCTTGAGCGATCATCGTTACGTGTAAATGGGCCTTTATACTTTATGCAAGGTAGAAATCAATCATGTAATACAGCAAACACTAGAGAAATTAGCAAAACTCATGAGCAAAAGCATTTTTTAAAAATATGTAAATCATATTTCAATTTGAAGAACTTTGAAGATTGAAGTTTTCAGAATAAAAGTATATTCACTACATACCACATAGGAAATTTCTGTTATCGTTACGTAGGTTGTAACCTGTATGGTAAATTCTTGCCCAACCTGCATTTAATAACACACATAAATATATAGATTAAAAGCAGCATAACACTTAGTACTGTAGTCATCAACCAAGTATTTTAAGGGCACCTTCACACATTGTGAAATTGCTGCAGACATTCCAATATGGAATACCAGCAGCAATTACGTTGGGAATCCGCGATGGCCAAACCTGTACCTAAATGATGTGGATTTTGCAGCATTTTTCGTTGTGGAGCAGCAGCGGAATTTAACCCTTGTATTGCAAAAATTGAATTCCGTAGGAAAAAATCTGCATCATAAATACACATGCTGTGGATTTGTTGAGGAAAATTTCCAAACCATGTGGGGATGGCTTGTACTCACAGCTGGCATTAGAGGGGATGCAAATTGGGCAAATGCCCAGAGCCCCCAGGCAATCAGAGGCACTAACTGGATTTGCCAATGTGCAAATGTGCAGACTGGTTGCAGTGGCATAGCATAGCGGGTAGCAATCCCAGGTGTGGAGGGGGGCATAAATTAGGGGGCCCAAGGGCCCCTCGCCACTAACATGAATTTATAAATGACAGACAATCTGATGCTTTTCTCCTGTCACTGCAAAAGACCCATGAGCCATCATCTGTTGAATCCCTCAATGAATTCAATGAAGTCAGAAGAGCTCAATAAGCAATTACCATACAGATGGATAGGCTGTGCAGGTCATGAGTATAATGAACTTCTTCATTGGCCTCCAAGTTCCACTCCCTCCCCACTCACCCCTGGACCTTACGCCTTGTGATTTTTTTTCTCTGTACAGATAGTCTACATACCATTCTTACCACCCACCACATATGATCTGTGAGTACGCATTACAGAAGCCATTGTATCAGTCACTCATGATATGTTACAATATGTATGATAGGAACTTGACTATATGCTCAATACATGTCGAATAACAAAGGGGGCTCAATTTAAACACCTCTAATGTGGAAAATATTTTTGATGTTGTGCAACAAATTCATTGATATCAAATTTGTGTATCTTACAGTCACTTCCTCTTTTCAATACTCAAGCCCCTCTATGATGGTAACAATACTCACCATATATAGTGGTACTCATAGTGGGCATATTGTTTTTGTAAAACCCTAGCAACACCCCTGGAAATACTAGAGCTCAGCATCACAGCACTCTGCACACCGCCTCCTGAATATTTCTAATATGACTGTGCTCTTAATGCAGTATTTTGGGCCCCATTTCTAATTTTGCCCAGGTCCACACTTTTTCGAAAACCAGCCCTGCTTGTACTGTAAATGCTGCAGAATGTCCACTGTCATTCTGCCAGCAGACATTCTGCAGTCCTTATGGCCTTTGTGAAGATGGCCTAATTTGCTCTTTTGATTTACTTTCATGAGAATCTGAGAACTCCAGATTCCCTAACAAATGCTTTCTGTAAGGCCAAAATTTATTTGGCAAGACCCAAAATGAAGTTAACTGTTCTGTAACTGCATAATATTCTGCAGAAATTTGCTCCTCATATATACAAAAAAATTGTAAGAAACAGCATAGTTTTGTGAAAAAGAAGGTAGCTACCAGCCCCAGTGTCCAGGTGAAGAGTGCCAGGTACAATGCAATGTGGAGCAGGGATGTAACTAAGGGCTTAGGGGCCTGGGTACATCCACCCCCCTCCATCTGTACCCATGTGGAGTCTATATAGGGGAGGAATAACTGGAGGGCCAATGCTTCCCTATTGGACATTTTCTTTAATACAACAGAATAAATACAGGGTGAGTATTAATTGTGTGATATATTTCAATTACCTTCAAGGTTGAATCTGGGATCTGGATGTCAATAAAAGGATTTCTTGTATATACTACATCAGAGCTAAAGATTTCACTGACATTTCTATACTCAACCTAACCAAGAAAGAAAGAAAAATGTGAAGTAGAAGATTTATTGACAATTATCATCTAAAAAGTCATCTGTTTTATGATAAAGTTCACTTTTTGCTTTCATACTCACATTAATTGTTATCCATTGAATGGCTTGTAAAACAGGAAATTGCAGGTCAATGACACCAGATTCTGGAATGGTGTACTGTAGTCCAGTGGTGTAGCTGTCCGATGAGCCTCTCCATTGAGTCATTTTAACAGCCACATGTTCATCTCTCTCCTCTGTGCTTAAGGGATTGTTATCAATGCGTTGCACCCGAACCTGCAAAAACACATTAGTCCACATAAGGAAGCAATCCACATACGGTATATCACTGTTATTACTATGACATAACACTAATTTACCTTAGCTGTGAAATTGTGACCAGGACCAAAAGCTGGTTGCTGGCTGATGAGATTCAGTCTGTATTCTGAAGTTGCACTTAATATGTATGATTCTGTATTTACTTCAATACCTATAATATAATATTAGATTATATTAACTCTACATTAAGCAGTTACTCATATTTGGGTAAGTGTAATAAATCTTGTTCACCAGATTTTTGTTGTACAAAAAAGGCAAATTTTCAAAATTGCAGCCTTTTGAAAGTTTAACACTGAGCCCTGCCACTAAAAAAAATGGACAGGGCCTAGTATTAGGAGGTGTGACTCCAAATGCTAGCTCTGCCCACTGCTATAATTTAAGCCAGAAAGGGGCCTAAATTAAAGTTAAAGCCTATGCTAGCTCCTAGATGTCGTAGGTTTCCAATCTGGCGCATGGAGGTACCACTAGATGCAACAAATATATTAGGAGACTTACACCTCTTAATACATTTCTTACACGAATGCCAGTGCATAGTTTACTTACGTGGGGATATGTCCCATTATCTTATTCTGTATAATTCCTGTATAAAGGCCATTTTTGGCATTAATGACAAAACACTGTTTAGAAATATTATACAAATGCTGGGATAATGACTAAAACTTTCATATGTGTTACTAGTTTTGTGCTACTTTTTTGCTACAGATGAGGCTTTCTTTAAATACTAATTTCATACACATGCAGTAGGGGTTGGGGGATTATAATTTATAATTATCATCATGCACATGTACTGTATTACAGTTAACAAGGCTTTGCTGAAAAATTAAATATATAAATCTTATGTTTAAGTATAACATAGTTTTCACATGCTCTGCATACCAGCCGCTGTCACAATAGAGATACATTGGCAGAAGCATTCATAATGGGAAGTTTGATGTTAAAGGACTTCCCAATAAAGCACAGATTACAGCGCTGCAGCGCTCATCCATTCACGAGGATAGATAGGTAGTACATACCCAGTGTTCAACTTTGAAGTGCAGAGATACACAATGTTTGTGCCATTTGATCATTCAGAATTAATTTGGAATCAGTCGCCTTCCCAGATTTCCTTTTCCTGATGTCAATATACAGTATGTATATATATATATATATATATAATTTATTTATTTTACATTAAATCATTACATTTACCTGTAAGTTCTTCAGTTACTGACACTGTTACATTTGTTACATTAATTCCTTCTTGGTTTACCACATTTTGTAGTTCTGCTCGTGTGAAACTGAAGTTCATAAATCCTGAGATCTACAAAACAAATATTTAGTACACAGCACTAAGATATATACACTATTGTTACTAGTACAGGTTACTTATATAGCGCCTACATTACAGAGAATGCATTTACCAATCCCTAATTCCATGGGGCTCACAATCTAGCCTTCCTATCCTAAATATACATATATCCTAGAGCCAATGTAGGATAGATTGTGAGACCAACAGAGGAATCAAAGATATTTAAAAATGTCTTTATAGTGTGGGAAATAAACTGAGTCTCTGGAGGAAACCCACACAAATGCAGAGAGGACAGGCAAACCCCAAAATAAGGCTACATTCTCACAGGGGCGAGTGTGATAACAGACCGAGAAACTCAGCCCGATATCGTGATTGCAAACATGCATTTTCGCACTAATACAAGACATTTTTTATTCAAAAACGCCTTGTATCACTTTTGTGGAATTGTGATCCTTAGGTGCATGTTTCACGCGTGTCAAAGGCTTGCAGGTGTTTCCCATTAATAGCAATAGCTAAAATCCCATCACACTCGCATGCACATCTCACGGCATGTGAGTGGCATTCGATGTCTTTTAAGGTCCTATTGAAAACAATGGGCAAGGTGCTCCACGCCTAAAGACAGAACATGCTGCAATTTCTTTTCCTCAAAAGAATGGATTCCATATTTGTGCGAGTTTTGTGCACATCACATTGCACAAATTTCGCCTGAGAATATCACTCAGGCTCAATATGATTGTTGCTTAGCACAGATTGAATATGTTCATTCTCAGATATTGCAGTGTCATATGACACGCCGGCCGCGTCATATGACGTGACGGCGGTAGGCAGGGAAGCGGTTTCACGCTACCTTCCGCTGTGCTACAGCGGAAGATAGCGTGACGGACGGCTTCCATTGACTGCAATGGAAGCCGTCCGCGCGTACACCCCCGGCAAATAGAGCATGCCGCGGGTGAGGACGGGAGATTTCACGGTGCGGAATTCCGCGGTGGAATTCCGCTCCATGAGCCCTGAGCTATTATGTTCAATAGAACCTAATAGCTGAAGGCAACGCAGCGGATTTCTGCCGCGAATTACGCGGCGGAAATCCGTCCGTGGAAGGGAGCCCTAAATTGGCGGTAAAGTACATAATACTTGAGAAAAGGAAGACAGAATATACATATACACACCTCATATGTCTTATTTATTTCATTTAAGCCTTCCAAACTATCCTGTGCTTTCAGTGATATCGTTACACTCCCCTTGATCGGTGCACCCGAGGCATATCTGTAATTTTAAAGAATATTCTTATAGATAGATATGAGATAGATAGATGTGAGATAGATAGATAGATAGATATTAGATAAATAGATAGATAGATAGATAGATAGATATGAGATAGATAGATATGAGATAGATGGATAGATATATATGAGATAGATAAATATGAGATACATAGATATGAGCTAAATAGATAGATGTGAGATAGATAGATAGATAGATAGATAGATAGATAGATAGATAGATAGATAGATAGATAGATAGATAGATAGATAGATATACACTTATGTTACACAGACTTACTTTGCTGTGACTGTACCAGTTAGGCTGGGCATCTGTGAGCTGATATAGAAAGTTGGAATATCTAGGATAACATCAAACTTTAAAGGACCTGCAAATACATGAGGCACATAGTAAGTTGTGATACTTATATTTAATAGTCACACATAAAAACATTTAAAGGGAATCTGTGAATCTGTCACCTACTATGAGCTAAGCTTATGTGCTAAAAGTAGGTGACCCTCTGAGTCCAGGGATGTGTTATACTTACCTCCCCCATCATTGCCCCAGTGTGAGCACTGGCAGTGCATTGAGCGATGTTGCTAAGTAGTCCAATCGTTCTAATTTTATAACAGGCATACTACTTAGCAGCGCAGCTCAGTATACTGAGCAGTGGCTTCCAGCGCTGACATCAGGGGAACGACTTGAATGGTAAATACATCCCCGGGCTCAGCGGGTCACCTACTTTCAGCCCATAAGCTTAGGTTATAGGACTAAATGTAGGTGACAGTCTCTTTAACCTTTGATCTGCCAATGTTCCAAAGTTGGAACAGTAAATTCATACAGTTGCAGCCTTGCTTTGGATTGTGAGGTGGATCCTTATTCAGCAGGTAAAAGGATAATAAACTCTGGGATCTGATAAGAAATATGGCAGTATAACTTGTGGTAACAATAATCATCTTCTTTCCAATCACCAAGTAATTACATATGTCAATATGTCCATTAAGCTGATTCCATTGAAAGTATCTCTTTTGTTGCAGAACAGAACAATGATCCTGCACTGTTAAAAAAGTTTGTAATTTATTTCATGCTAATTAATAAAGGTATTACACATACCATATTTAGCTATGGAAAAGGCAGCAGATTGTTCATGACCCTGCGGAGGACAAGAATAAAATAGTTGATGAAAATAAACTGGCTTTATGTGGAGCATCCAACCCCCCCCCCCCCCCCCTCTAATTAAGTAACCAATGTGATTCTTGCTTTCCTAGCATGTCCCAGGCATTTGTCGTAGTCTGTAGATGACCCTTACTTTGCCTATAACATTAGTGTATACCTTTCTGAAGACACAATGTGCGAACAAATAAATACAATATAGAACAGACTTTTTCTTAACCACACAGAATTCCACTTGTTGACTGCTATGTAGCTAAAAACCACACTGAATGTTACACTGAACAGTATGTTTTAGAGACATTTCATTGCACCAGAAGTAGATGATTCCTTTTTATTTTCTAGAACAAAGAAACTTTTTGACATGTCGGATTATATCAAAACCAATTCTTCTTTCTAAGGGCTTATTCATACGACTGTATATCGGACAGATTTTCACGCCCGGACGATATATGGCGTCCCTTTCTGCAGAGGGAGGAGAAGAACTGGGCCGGGAGCAGTGCACTGAGCTCCCGCCCCCAACCCGCCCCTTAGCCGGGGCTAAGTTCCACCCTAGTGGCAAAGGGCAGAGAGAGGGCGGAAGGGGGCGGGAGCTCAGTGCATTGTGCCCGGTCCGCCTCCTCACCCTGCAGAAAGGGACACAGTATATTGGCCGGGCGTGAAAACCGGGCCGATATACGGACGTGTGAAAAAGCCCTAAAGTTCACTAAAACTACAAATAACCAAGTTATCTAGGTTGACACACAGGTGAAGGGCTACCTAAATGTGTCATATGGCAACTTACTCCCGTCTGTATATATTTTACACTCGATATTATGCTTTACAGCATCATTTGCAGTTTCTAACAGGGTTAATATGAACATCCTTAAGGGTATATGGCATAAGATTTGTCAAAATTTATTGGTGGTTGATGCAAAAAGCAGATGGCAGATGATAGAAAGAAAGCCCAAAAACATTATAATTGTATAGTCTCAGGGTGCCTTCACACTGGCGATAAAAATCACACGATGTGTGAGTGAGTGAAAATGCAGAATTATGATCAATGATTTTTAATGGTTTCCTTCACATCTGTGATGTTTTCACTCAAGTGATGTTGCAATACAAAAAAATCGCAGCCTGTCCTATCTTTCTGCGTTTTGCATTTTTTTATCTCCCATTTTCCCTATGGAGCCTCCTTTTTATCGCATCGCATAGCATGAACTTGTGTTTTTCGTGCGATACATTTTTAACATTAAAAAATCCTATTGACTTTCGCATTAAAAAATTGCGTAAAAAAACGTGAGAAAATCTCTAGAAAAAGCAGTGCTGACCTTCAAAAATCGCAAGAAAAAAGTCACGGCTATATCGTGATTGCCACTGTGAAGGAACTCAGCAAATTTGTTGCAGAAACTTCTATGCCTGAAAATCTGTTCCTGACATTTCAATTGTTTTTCCTGCACAAAAATAAGTTTTTCTGAAAACCCCATTCACATAATTGGGGTAATCAAAGCCATTTCTGCATCAAATATGCTACCCATGAATATATTCTATCTATACCCATGCTCCTTCACATGAGCGCACATACAAATATTCACAATCAGCACAGCGTATTTGCACTATTAATGAGGTTGATTTGCGTGTGTGTCTGCGCAGTGTTCTGTACTTTTTTACGAATACAGGGCCTGTTCATATGCATGCAACACCCCCCTCCCATGCCCCGATTTAAGAGGCTATTTAGCCTAATGAGGTCCAGATGTGTTCTTTTTTTCATGGAATTGTGAAGACGTCTATGGGGATTCTTGGTACACAATTGTGTACAAAAATCCTATCTTTTTTGCTTGCGCAAAAACAAAAAATGTGTATGAATTCATTGATATCAATGATTCTATTCTCTGTGTAGTGTACACGTAAATTTTGCATGCACAAATATGCCCGTGTAAAGTAGCCCTAATATACAGCTTTTGAAACAGAGGCAATTAACCCCTTGAGTGGCACGCCCGGAAAAGTTCCGTGACGAGCTCCACTGCTCATAGCAACATAGCCCGGAAGATTTCCGGGCTATGTATCACTATGGGAGCTGCAGAGCACAATGCCACAAGCTGTGACAGTGTGCTCTGCCTGCACAGACCCACATAGAGCAGTGCAAGGGCTTTGAAAAACCAGCAGAAGATATTGCCGACATGTCGGCAATGTCCTGCTTTGTTTACAGGTTGCCATAGAGACCATCAGCTTGTCAGAAGCAAGCCGATGGTCTCTGTGGCAGGGAGAGCTGGTTGTTAGCTGTCAGAGGACAGCTAGGTACCAGCTCTTACAGCAGAGAGCAGAGAAAACCTCTGATCTCTGCTGTGTTAACCCTTTACATGCTGCAGTCTATGTGACTGCAGCATGTAAAGGGCTGTCACTGCAGCATGTAAAGGGCTGTCACCATCGGACCCCTGGAATGTGATCAGGGGTCCTGATGGGTCCCTGTGGAAGTCCCCTAAAGGGACAAAAAATAAATAATTTTTTTTTTAAATGTAAAAAAAAAAAGTAAAAAAATTATTTAAAAAATTAAAAAAACACTTGTCTCCCTTTACTTTGTAAAAAATCAAAAATACAATCACACATGTGGTATCCATGTGCATCGTAATGACCCAGAGAAGGAAGTTAATACATTATTTAACCCCTTAATGACATGGCCCCTTTTTTCTTTTTTCCCCATTTCTTTTTTTCCTCCCCCCTGTTTAAAAAATCACAACTTGTCCCGCAAAAAACAAGCCCTCATATGGCCATGTCAATGGAAAAATGAAAAAGTTATGGCTCTTGAGACGCAACTGCAAAACTAGTTGAAATTCAATGATTAGACCATTTTAAAAAACCTGCCCTGGTGGGCACGACAGGGTGGTAGGAAACCCGCCACTCAAGGGGTTAAACTAGTTGACATAGATGTTCTCAGTTACTTGTCTAGAACATGAGTGAGGTGAATCATCTAAAGTACTTACATCTGATGCAGCCTGTATCTTCCAGTCTCCCAACAGAAGTCCGTCTGACAGTATGAACTCTTTGGAGACAATTCCCAAGTCTGGCTGCATTTGTAACCACTGCTGGACAACATTATTCTCAGGATCCTTGTAATAAAATATAATTCATGCATGTCAAAGTATAATAGAAATATACAAATGGATCTACAATATTTGTCCAAAGCCAAATTGTTTTTTATCTGTTTTGTTTGGATTTTGTGATTATCCAAATTTAAAGAAATCTAAAAGAAATAAATTACACCTTCTACTGTTTCATTACACTCAAATCTGAGATCCGCAACAGCTTCCAAGATACCGTCTAACTTTTGAATGGAGTCATATACATAAGCGATGTTTTCCTGCACCACGATGCGATGTGGGAAACAATCATTGCATGCTCTAACTTTTTGCATTTCTTGTAACGGATCGCCGATTGATTTCAATGGGGGCTTTTAATGCCACACATGGCTCTTGCATGCCGTGTGATGTGCATGCAATGTGCATGCGAGTGTAATGCGAGGTTTCCCATTGAAATAGATGGGAAACAATTCTGATCCTCCTGTGCGAGTTTCACGAATGGGAGGCATCTGTGGGTAAATTGCTCGCTCGTGTGTAGATAGCCTTAGTCTGACATCTCTGTGTCCTAATAGGTTACATGAAAGGCACTGGCGTAACTATAGGAGATGCAGGGGATGCAGTTGCAGGAGCCTTAGGGGGCCCATAAGGTCTCTCTTCTCCATATAGGGAGCCCAGTACTATTAATAAAGCGTTATAGTTGGGGGCCCTGTTACAGGTTTTGCATTGGGGCCCAGAAGCTTCACGTTACGCCTCTGATGAAAGAGGATTATCCAGGAAATCATATTCCCAGTGCTGGACTCTGGAAAACTGACATAGTTAGTGTGAAATTTCAGTTTGAAAACAAAAAGGCGTACCTTGATGACGAGGTCCACATTTCCTTTATGAGGTCTCAGGTCATGATTTACAGAGATTACTCGTATTCTGACGCGTTCTCCAGGTTTGTACATAGCTTTGTCAGTTTGTATGAATATCGATATACTCCTTTTCTGCATCTTCACTTGTATTCGCTGAGAAAATACTAATGTGTTTTCACCACAACCAATCACAGCCAGTGTATACGAAGGGATTGAAGGGTCTGCTGGGATCTGCCAAAAGCATATGATATTCAGTTTTTTTTAGCTTTAATCCAAATATGTTGGGGGGACAAGTTGTATCAGTACTTTGTAAGATACACTAAGAGGGTGCAGGCAGCCTCCCTGATCTAATGGTATAGGTGACACTAATAGAAGCTCTCTATAGAAGCCTTATGCAAGTGAAAGTATAATACTAAGCAGCCACCCCTCCCCAATGACTGGTAGGTGTACTGTATGACTGGCTGTTCATTTGTATTTTCCACCTGAGCTACAGTACCTCCTTTATTTAGCATTTTGCCATTTCTGCACGCTGCAGGAAGTTGGTGTTTGTACTTGCCCTTGCAGCTTTTATCTGTGATCTTTATCTGGGTCTGATCCCTATCAGAGAATGGCAACATTGTATTTCATATACACTCATTGTCAAAAAAAATTAAGCACCTAGAAGGAGTTGTTGAAATTGAATGAAACTTTCTATGTGTGATTGTAACGCTGATATAAGTAAGTGATTACAATATCAGAGCAAAAGGAACATTTATTGTGGAATACTGAACACTTGAATCTCTAGCACCCTGTTGTACCGGCTCTAGCTTGGATACAAGATGTGATATGAGCAGGCATGGAGGCATTAGTGCCCTGTTGGACCGCCTCTAGCTTGGATGTAAGATGTAATACAGGCAGGCATGGAGGCGTTAGTACCCTGTTGTACCGCCTCCAACTTGGATGTAAGATGTGATACAGGTGGGCATGGAGGCTCTTGACCCTGTTGGGTCATCTCTAGCTTGAATGCAAGATGTAATACGGGCAGACATGGAGGCATACAGGTTCTGTATGGTATGCTGTGGCATAATGCTCCATATTTGCTATAAGTGACCCTGTAGATTGTGCAAACTCATAGGCTGTTGAAGTTGGTGTCCCAGATGGTCCCATGCATGTTCTATTCGTGATAAATCTAGCAACCGAGCAGGCCATGTAAGTGGTAATGCTGTGGAGACATTCCTGTAACACCCTTGTGTGTGCGGGTGAGCATTATCCTACTGGAAGATGCCTCTTGGAAGCCACCATGGGAAGAACACATGTGGCTGCAGGATGACCTGAACATATCACTGAGCTGTCATTGTCCGTCATACCAATTCTAGGGGTGACCGACCACCATCAAATGTGTTGTTCCCCCAGACTATCATAGCAGTGGTGGCAGTGGGCTGCTCCACAGCAAAGGCAGGATTGCGGCGCTCACCCCTAGGTCTCCAAACACGAACATGGCTGTCGTCCAAATTAAAGCGGAAAAAGAAGTCCACTACACACAAGTCCCCTCTTAGAGCCTTTTTATAGGTCAAGGGTGGAACCACTTGTAGGCCCTCAGGTGGCAAGATCATTCATCTAATCACACCACAACTCTAATCATTTGTGTATCTGCCTGAGATGTAACTACATGCCGAGTTTTGCAGCAAAACAGCAACTACTTCTAGGTGTTTATTTTTTTTTGACAAAGAATGTAGAACAAGCTCGGAAAGAAGTGTTTTATAAACACAAAAAGTCAACAATAACTTCTATATTATCCCATTACTAACTGAAGGAATCTTAAATGAGGCCCAAATCATGACAATGATTAGACACCATGATAATTATTGTCTTCTCTCTGTTAGCTACATTGTATTATAAAACGGTTTTATTCTAAAAGTACATAATTATTCATAAATTGTAGTTACATGAGATACAGAAAATAATGTACTTACTGCAGGTATACTGATTGTTCCAATAACATCTACAAAAAGAGCCAAAAAAATAATTGGTCAGTCACACAGTGTAGGAATATTGTCATTACAGTGAAGAAATACATGCTGTGAGAATTGAAATATGTTTTACACTCACCATTGTGGAATATTTTGCTCACATTCACCAAAATTGTAGTGGTCGTCATAATCCCTGCAGACACTGTAATTTCAGAATACTTTTCCCCAAACCAGTGGACGGCCAATGTTGTATTTTCTCCGGGGATAATATAACTCGGTGATGTAATGTAATATGATGGTCTATGAGACACAAGAAAAATATTTTAATTGATCTTGCACTTCCACTTACTTTGAATGCCTAGGATAACTTAATTTCAATATATAAAAGGGAAATTCGTCCTCCCAACTTTCTATAAGGTTAGGTGCACACTAGACATAACTGGGAGCTGTGTCCAAGAGACTCCACTCATATCAGACAGCGTATGGACACGATTCCATGTGCTGTCCGACATACATGAACACAGTACATTTATATGATTGGCATCCTATTTCTTGTTTGTGAAATGGAAAGGAATAGGATATGCCATGAGTTATAATGGCCATAATAGGGATGTGTTCTGTCCATTGAATTGCACTGATAGCACACAGCCCCAAAATATCTAGTGTGCACCTAGCATTCTGCAAAGTATTCTTCACTGTGGACCCCCTTTCTAGGATTTAATAGAGGACTATGTAATGTAATGGCCCTTTTACACACAACAAGAAATGCTCCTTTGCTGAGCGAACAGGCTGGTGATATCACCAGCTCATTCGCGCTCGTGCAGCCTGTTTAGACAGGCAGATCATCGTTGAGTAATTCGCTTCTCTTCAGTGTTTCACATTCCTATTAACATTCCTATTAACACTCATTAACTTTCATGAGTTTTAACAAATTTTTGAATGGTAATCATTACGTCTAAATGCATCTTTAAGGCTGTGGTCCCAGAAGTAGCAAGCAGAACTATTAAACTAGGTGCCAAATCATACCTATAAAAGCCTAAAGCTAGTATGATTTTGGCACATAGCTCACCATGGGACTATTAGAGTACCTCTAACAAGCTGACACTCCTTCCCCTCACAGGTTAAAAGTAGAGATTTCCTTAAAGCTGCATTCCCACGAACGTATATCGGCTCGGTTTTCACGCCGAGCCAATATACGTTGTCCTCATCTGCAGGGGGGGGGGAGGATGGAAGAGCCAGGAGCAGGAACTGAGCTCCCGCGCCCTCTCTGTCTCCTCTCCACCCCTCTGCACTATTTGCAATGGGGAGAGGTGGAACAGGGGTGGGGCTAATTATCGGGACTTAGACCCGCCCCCATTCCGCCTCCTTTCATTGCAAATAGTGCAGATGGGCAGAGACGGGGCGGGAGCTCAGAGCACTGCTCCTGGCTCTTCCATCCTCCCCCCCTGCAGATGAGGACGACGTATATCGGCTCAGCGTGAGAACCGAGCTGATATACATTCGTGGGAATGCAGCCTAAAGCCCGTTTTACATGAGCATATGAAAACATGTCAGTAACATGGATGCGTATTACAAATGTGTTTCCGATGCCATTACAACTGTATGTCATCAGTATTTGATCACTATTTGCCTCCATATATTTTACTTTCTACTGGTCAAATAATGATCAGTATTTGCCCAATAGAAAAGAATACAAATATGAAAGTTTTTAAAAATGTCTGTGAAAAATACAGTCAATGAATAGTCCTAGCAATGTACATTAACACTATATTCGGTCTACAAAGTATGGACCAAATACAGAGGTAAAATCTTCTCTAAAAGCAGCCTTAAAAGGGGGGTTACAGAGACTATGTTTTTTCAAATTTTCATCCATCCACTGCATAAGTGAAAACAGATAGATCAATGGGGTCTGACCGCTGAGACACTTACCGATCCCGAGAACGGGGGTCTGATTGGTCTCCAAGGGAACAGAGGCACACTGCTGCTCCAGTGATTTCAATGAGATCATCGGAGGTGACAAAATTCAAGTGCCCAGCAATCTCCAGCCCTATCCTTGAAATGAGTGGAGCGGTAGTCTGCCTGCAGGGGCATAACTATAGAGGGTGCAGGGGATGCGGTTGCACCTGGGCCCAGGAGCCTTAGGGGGCCCATAAGGCCTCTCTTCTTTATACTGGGAGCCCAGTACTATAAGTAAAGCATTATAGTTGGGGGCCCTGTTACACATTTTGCACCGGGGCCCAGAAGCTTCAAGTTACGCCTCTGTCTGCCTGTATGACTGTCGCTCCATTCACTTGCAGACCAATTGCATAGCTGTTCTCAGTATCAGTGGGGGTGCCAGCAGTCAAACTCACGCTGACCTATTCGTTTTCACCTATCAAATGGATGAATGAAAACTTGAAAAAACATTGGGGGACATTTATTTAAGATTTTATAGCCAGAATTCTGGTGTAAAAAAAAGGCAAATCTGTACAAAAATTTGTAGGTTTTTGGCCTTTTATGTAGACCTTGCCACTTTGGTAAAAAAGTAGGTGTGGCTTGTTAGGAGGGAGTGTGGCCGCCCTGGAATGACAGATTTTTATATCATTTATGCCAGAAAAGGTGTAAATTATACTAGAAATGTACACCAGGTTGGAAATCATAATAATAATCATAATAATAATTAGCTGGTGTTAAAGCACAAAATGGTCAACAAAAACTATTGTTTATTGTTGATTATACATGATAGCTCATACATACAAATCATTATTAGCATTTATATGTATGTGTGTATATATATATTAATATATCTGTATTTGTGTGTATATATATATATATATATATATATATATATATATATATATACACATACATATACAGATATATACACACGCATGCATAAAAGGTGCTTGCATGTAAAGATAAGACAATAGGGAGAAATGTCAGAAAATCTAAACAACCTACCTGCCATCACAGGTGACCAGTAATATGGCCAGGAGGACGGGGAGCCTCAACAGGGGAAGCTGTATCAGATACATCCTTGCTTTTCCTGAAAAATAACAAGTACCGTTTGTGGCCCTAATCCCAAACTATGCTGTGAAGCTCCTTCAGATTTGCTGCCTTTTAAAGCTGCAGTGATGTGAAGTCCTGCCCTATGGCAGCTGATACTAAACACCTTGTATAGAATACAACACAAAGACTCAGGTAGAAGATTCTTTTGTCTACTTCCAGTCACTATTGTTTTTATGCTACCTGCAGTGAAACTGTTTATTCCAGCACCCTTTTGTGGTACTTGATGCAAATGTTCCTAGAATTTCATGAGCTATATAAATTACATTTATATAAGTTTGTATTACCAAGACTGTGTCAAAATATTTGATAACCACTGGGCCTGATCCCCGCTGTCAAAAGTAGAACAGAATGGCTCTGAAAAAGTTAGAGGCCAAAGATGAATATCTTGTAACTATAATATATTAAAAGTTTCTAAACAAAAAACAGCCATAATATTGTCATATTTGCCCAAATAACATAGTTAGGCTTTGCTTCTACTGAGGGGGTGATGGAGGTCAGGTCCAGATTTTAGGGAGCTAATTCGGAGCCACTGGCATAACTATAGCGGATGCAGGTGATACGGTTGCATGCGGCCCAGGAGCCTTAAGGGGTCCATAAGGCCTCTCTTCTCCATACAGGGATACCAGTACTATGAATAAAACATTATAGTTGCGGGCCCTGTTACAGGAAAGTTGGGGGGCCCCAAGATAAACTTTTACACCCGGGCCCATGAGCCTTTAGCTACGCCCCTGATGGATCACATGACCTCAGGCCTTCACCAGTTTTAGGATTTTCTGATTGTTGTTTGTCAATCCGATCCAATCAGGAAAATGTTGAGAGGTGGCCATGTCAACACCTGTTTCCAAACTGATGAGTGTTCTGGTCCAGACACTGCAGAAAAGGCAAAGCAAAGGAATCGCAGACCTCAAGAATACTTAACATTTGGTGTTTGTGTGAATTCTTGTTTAGTGGCCACTAGAGATGAGCGAACGTACTCGTCCGAGCTTGATGCTCGGGCGAATATTAGGGTGTTCGGGATGTTCGTTATTCGTAACGAACACCACACGATGTTCGGATGTTCGGGTTACTTTAACTTTCTTCCCTGAGAAATCTTTTCTATATGCGCTCAATGGGGCCGGCGGCAGCAGCGCCAACCCCATTGAGAACATATAGAAGACAAATCCTTCTTCTCTGCCACAGCTGTAACAGCTGTGACAGAGAAGAACGATGTTTGCCCATTGAATTCAATGGAACCGGCAATACAGCCGACTCCACTGAATGCAATGGGCTGCCGGCGATCGCGGGATGAATTGTCGGAAAGGGGTTAAATATATAAGCCCTTTCCTGCAATTCATCCAGAAATGTGTAAAAATAAAAAATATATATATACTCACCTGGTGCCGACAGACGGAGTTCAGCGCGGCAGGCTGCAGTTCTCCTGAACTGCTCTGAACAGCTGTGAGTAGTATTCAGCAGCCGGGGATTTAAAATCCCCGCCTGCTGAATAAGATGCCTCTGAATGGTCACAGCCTGACCAATCAGAGGCCAGCCCTCACTCACACCCATTCATGAATTTAAATCCCCGGCTGCTGAATACTACTCACAGCTGTTCAGAGCAGTTCAGGAGAACTGCAGCCTGCCGCGCTGAACTCCGTCTGTCGGCACCAGGTGAGTATATATATATTTTTTATTTTTACACATTTCTGGATGAATTGCAGGAAAGGGCTTATATATTTAACCCCTTTCCGACAATTCATCCCGCGATCGCCGGCAGCCCATTGCATTCAGTGGAGTCGGCTGTATTGACGGCTCCATTGAATTCAATGGGCTAACATCGTTCTTCTCTGCCACAGCTGTTACAGCTGTGGCAGAGGAGAACTTGCTGTGTCGTTCCCATCATTTTCTTGAATTGCCAAGATTTTCACACATGAAAACCTTAGCGAGCATCGGCGAAATACAAAAATGTTCCGGTCGCCCATTGACTTCAATGGGGTTCGTTATTCGAAACGAACACCCGAACATCGCGGGAAGTTCGTTTCGAATAACGTGAACCCGAACATTTTGGTGTTCGCTCATCTTTAGTGGCCACCCTCAATTCATTGATTGTTGCTGCTTTTTTTACATAAACTTATTTTTTAAGTATCCCCATAAAAATGGTGTGAGGTCTCCTGAACGCGGGATGTATTCTACTGAACCTCTTTGTCCAATCCATCTTGGCAGATTGCAATCAAGGTATCATAGTAGGCCTTTATATCATGATGGCAGTGTGGGGGTGCTCCATCTAGTTGGAAATAAAACTCCTCATCCTCAAGTCCTCTTCAATGTGCGGTATAATACATTGCTCCAGCAACTTCAAGTAAATGGTACCAGTCATAGTAGTGTCAAGAAAGAATGGTCCAATTAATCCCTTCATTGATAAGTTGCACCACACCTTCTAAATTAACATCATGTCCATCCATATTATGCGGATTATCAGATCCCCAGCAGGTACAATTGTAAATGTAGCCTTATTGCTCCATACAATCTTTCTTCTAAACTGTGCCTCCTCTACACATCTTGCTAAGTACCAATGGAGCGTCCGAGGAGCAGGCCCACAGCCAAAGAGATGGCACGGTAGATAAGGGATTTCTGTCACAGTGGCTCTACCATCTCCTTGCCTGGGGGAAGCTCGGGACCCATCCAAGTTACTTCTGGGGGAGGTCACAGGGAAAGAGTAACTAGTCATTACCTTATAATTCTTTGTCACTCGTGATGCCACCGTTCCTTCCTCTGCGGTGAACCTTGAGGCAGAAATAAAGTAGTCCATGCACAGGGATAACTTTCTGAGCAAACCGGGAATAGTCGGTAATGCCATTTACTTAAGTCCAAAAAATTTCCAACAGTCCAGAAAAAGAACACTTTACACTCAGAAGGTGGTGTGACAGGGAGGACCAGATAATCCAGATAATCCACAGTCCCAGTTATCTGTGAGATCCTGCTCCCAGCAAAACTCTCTTGCCTCTCTTACTCTCTACCGGTCATCATTCACTCTTCTGGTGGCCTTCTCCTTCTTGCTCAGTAACTCTCAGTGCGGGTAGCGGCACTGGCACATCCTGGGTAGTGTGGGCCCAGGACAGGCTTCAGACCCTCGCTCGGCCTCTTCTATTCTGGACCACACAGACCAGACAGTGTCTGTGTGGTTCACTTGCAGACCTCTGTCTACGAAGACTGCTTCTGAATCCAGAATCAGAATCTGAATCTCCAATTCATATATAAAAAACACAATCACATGATATACAACAAGATACATTTCTCAAACATAACCCAGACATTAACCCATTCAGTGCTGCAGAGGTGCAATACACATCAAATGCATACACAAAGAAGACACTGACAATACGATTGCACAGGACAAACTTTTAAAATTATGTAGGGGCCTGTTAACTCTGGGCCACTACACTAGTCACAGATCAGGATCATATTTATTAAGAGCATGGACTATTCTTGGAATGCATCTTGATTTTGAAATTCTTGTCTCACAACCCGCTTGTTGCACAGATTTACTTGGACTCTGGAGATACTTTTCAAGTTTTTAAGCTCCAATAGCCACAATTTTTTAGCACAGCTGTCGGAGCTTTAAAATGACATTCGTGTGAAGGAACCCTTAAACTTCTCTCTAATTTGAGTGATTGTAAGTCACGTAGGTGGATTTGCTTGAATCTCTGTTCAAAACTCTCTTTGCACTTTAACTGCAGTTTTGAACTTCCCGTAGCACTTTAGCATAAATTTCCTTTCTTCAAAGATTACTCTGGCTTCACCCATTATTTCTAATAGGTTAAGCCTGAAAAGGACTGAAAATAGAGTGGGGGATGTAAATCAAAAATTGTGCCAATTAGGTCTCTGCTTCCATTTTCCAGAGGTGGAATCTGATTGGCTGTTATGGACAATTAAGCCAAGTTTCCTGTGCAGCAGTATTGATTTATTTCTCCTGGTGAGTTATAAACTGTTACAGTGTGTATACATTTTTTGGGACATCATGTATTTATTGATTAACTGGATATAATGTAATATTGTTACTTGACCAACTCTCATATGCTCTATTACGGTATTTCTTGCAGGTGATCCACCAATATTCTTAATGGCCCGAGTTGTGTGCTTTTAATTGCTTTAATATACAGTCCTAGATTTATACATTTGATAAAGTTGTATCTTTTTGGCAATCTAGTCATGTGTGTATGGGTTTTTGATGTGTTTCTTTGTTTTCGGTTTAGTCTCTAAAGGCCGTTTTAGACAGCACGATTGTTGGGCAAAAGATGCCCGACACTCATCCCCGCACATACTGGCTCCTGTGCACCTGCGAGGAAGGTAGTATCGCTGTCTCATAGTGGTGAGGCTGGAGGAGATTTCTCTCCTCTTGCTTCCACGCCCCCCTCCTTTGACTTAACATAGCAGCCGTTCAATACTGAATGCCGCTATTTATACTGAATGATGAGCGATCTGTGTAAATAGCAGCTGTTCAGTATTGAATGGCCGCTGTGTTAAGTCTATGGAGAGGGGCGGGGGATTGAGAGGAGAGAAATCTCCTGCAGCCTCCCCACTTGCCGCTCTGTGAGTGAGACAGCGCTATTAGCTCCCGTGCAAGAGCACAGAAGCGAGGACACACGTTGCCCGACATTTGTCCCATGTAAACCCAGCTTAACATATTTATAGCACCCTGTCTTAGACCGATGTCTCTCGAGTGCATGCGCATTAACGGGCTGACTCTTGCCATCTTTTTGCGTAATGGCTGTTGCATTTTTACATGGGAACCTGTGTTTTAGTGTTTTTTTTGCGCGTGCAAAACACTGCGCATATACGTTCGTGTGACACCGGGCTTATTCTTATGATTATGTGGTGCCCATGTTATTTGTGTTTTGTATCGCAAGGTTGAGAGAGGGGTCTGGTTCCCAGAGGTGGGAAGAGAATCTCCACCGACCTTAATTTTGCTCTGTTGAAGGCCATGCACAATCTCTCAGCTATCACACATTACCGCACTATATGATGCATGATATTTGGATTGAATGTAAGTACTGTGTGTCTAAAAAGTCTGATACTGTTATATTACTATGTTTTTAGGAATTCAACATACATTGAATGCATTTATTTCATATATGTTATTGTAGGTATGGAAGATATGCATCATGCAAATTGATGCTGGATTTGCTTATTAGCACACTCTGTCTTTTAATATACTTGTGTATGTTAGTATCTATGTACAGCATGCATTTATGTATGTACATAAGTGTTACTCTCACACTATTTCCTTTTTCCTCTCTCGGGATAACACTTGCTTTCTGGATTCAATGACTTGCCTGACAGCCTTGATGCCATTGGTATGCAGTGAAGAAGGGAAGTGAAGTTCCTAGACTTTTTATTCTAAACCCCTGAGATCACGTATAATTCACTTCCTTGCCTGGAGCCTATTTCATCCTATGATAATATGCAGTGTGCAATAACAATGGCAATGCTTAGGGAGACATGGGAAGTTTATGCCACCTGGTGGTCACTACTAGTACTGCAATTTATTTTTCTTAAACCAAATCCACATCATATTTTTGCACATCTTCCAGTGTAAATAGATACGACTAAGGCCAACTTAAGAGGGGTGTCGGCGAATTTATGTGAGCATTTGTGCTGCGTATTTGTGCAATGGGCATTGTGTGCTGTGTCCATAGATTATAATATTTTTTGTGTGCACATGTCCTGCATATATACATGTGCAAGAAACATGCAAGCATGTTCCTATTGATTTCAATGGGCAATTAAGTTTAATTAGCTTAATATGTGCTATTATTGTGCACAATACGCATGCAAATAGGACATGCTGCGTTTTTTTTTTTTTGCAAATGAAATGCACACGGAAAATAAGCACATGTGAACGAACCCATTGACATCAATGGGTTCTATCCACTGCGTATTAAGCACTCAAAAATTTGCATGCGTAATACACAGCACAAATATGTTCCTGTGAATAAGTCCAAGGGCGGAAAGTCACAACCAGATGATTCAGGTGAGATTGGCTGAGCATCTAATGTGTATGGGGTCTGGCTGAGGCGAGGAGTGGAGGGATATAACCGTTGGTTGGACTAGCATATATTTTGGCATATATTTGGCTGGCCAGGACCCTTTTACACGGGCAGAATATTTCTGTAATACACAGGTAAAAGCACAGAAAATTCCACGTGTATACATGCAGGTACTGGGAGTGGAAATCTGCAGCAGCAGATTTAGGGATTCTGCATAGGGGCGATGTTGCACACGATTTCGCGTGCGCAAAATCACTTGCGCAAACTGCTGGCCATAGAACTCATTGATTTCATTCACATAGCACTTCGTCTGCATGAAATTGCATGCATAACTGCGTGATTTTGTTGTGTGAAATGATCACACCGGGGGCTAATTAGGCTGCTGAGCAGATTCAAAACTTTGTACGCTGCCAGGCTCATTCCCATTGTGTGGAAGTGTTCTGCGCCAATGTAAATAGGCCTGGTAATGCAAAGAAGTATAGTAAAATGCGCGGACATGCACACGAAAGCACATGATAGCGCTCCATTCAGAGCACAATCACATCATCCTCTGGCAAGCATATATACGTATACATTCGTATGCAGGAACCCTTAGCTGTGTTTTTAGCTATGAAATGTGGAAAGTTTCCGTCCGTGTGAAAGGGCCCTGAAGGCTGGGGTCACACAGGGCGGATTTGCCGCGGTTTTGCCGCAGCAGATCCGCCCGCGGCAAAACCGCCCGCGGCCGTTAAGCCCGGGATTAGCCAGCCATGTGGACGAGGTTTCTCAGAAATCTCGTCCACACGGGACGGCTAATCTGTTGCGGTAAATCCGGTTGAAACCGCGGCTGCGGCGGCCGCAGCCGCGGTTTCAAAAGAAGCAGCATGCTCATTCTTTTTTTCATTCCGCTGCGGCTGCGCTCTCCTCTATGGGAGAGCGCGGCCGCAACGGAAGAGCAAGCGGCCGGACCGCTTCAAAGCCGCCGCGGCTTAAACCGCGGCGGCTCTGCCGGCGGAGATCTCGCGGTTTTTGCTGCGGCCAAACCGCGAGATTTCCGACGGCAATCCGCCCTGTGTGACCCTAGGCTAAGGCTGGGGTCACACAGGGCGGATTTGCCGCGGTTTTGCCGCAGCAGATCCGCCCGCGGCAAAACCGCCCGCGGCCGTTAAGCCCGGGATTAGCCAGCCATGTGGACGAGGTTTCTCAGAAATCTCGTCCACACGGGACGGCTAATCCGCTGCGGTAAATCCGGTTGAAACCGCGGCTGCGGCGGCCGCAGCCGCGGTTTCAAAAGAAGCAGCATGCTCATTCTTTTTTTCATTCCGCTGCGGCCGCGCTCTCCTCTATGGGAGCGCCGGCCGCAACGGAAGAGCAAGCGGCCGGACCGCTTCAAAGCCGCCGCGGCTTAAACCGCGGCGGCTCTGCCGGCGGAGATCTCGCGGTTTTTGCTGCGGCCAAACCGCGAGATTTCCGACGGCAATCCGCCCCGTGTGACCCTAGGCTAAGGGGTTTATCTTACGAAGATGTGAACCCCTTTTTAAAAAGATATAAAGCTTTTCTAATCTCCATCAATCAGATGTTGCTGCTAGATGAAGCAGTGGCCAGCCTCACATTTTCCCCGCAGAACCCAGATGTGGGATCCACCAGTATATGCGGGGGCTTGTTTAAGGCCTCATTCACACGAGTGTGAAAATCACACCAAAGAAAAGCCAAGCAAAATAAATCACAGCTAACTGCACTAAATGGACGATTTCCCACTATCAAGTCCCTAGCTAAATTAGCAGTGAAATTGCCCATTCACACGATCGGGAGCTGGGTGTTGCTTTAAAAAAGCGCTGCTGCTCCAGGAGGAGAGATGAAGGAAAGCGCTGGGGGACCCTTCATCTCACCGGGGCTGGAGGGATATTCCCCCTGCAGGGAGAGAGAGGTTCCGCTGCAGGGGAGAAGGAAATACCCAGCAGCGCAATGACGGGGTTCCCCTGCAGAGGAGAATAAGGGATATCCCCGCTGCTGGGGATACCATTGCTTCTAATAGTCGCTTTTTTTTTTGCTCATGTAAGTTAACTGGGTGGTTTTCGTCGTGTGGATGAGCCCTGAATGTGTTTTCACGCCCGGCCGATATACGCTGTCCCTCTCTGCAGGGGGAGGAGGCTGGAAGAGCCGGGAGCAGTGCACTGAGCTCCCGCCCCCTCTCTCTGCCCCTCACCACTAGTTTTGCCCCGTTCACGCCCTCCCATTGCAAACAGTGGTGAGGGGCAGAGAGGGGGTGGGAGCTCAGTGCACTGCTCCCGGCCTGGCCCGCCTCCTTCCCCTGCAGAGAGGGACAGCATATATCGGCCGGGTATGAAAACCTGACCAATATACGCACATCTAAATAAGCCCTAAGACTGCAATGAAATAACAGCATATTGGATATGTTGTCATTGAACTCTCTTGGAACCCTAGACAGCAAATGTTCTCAAGGAGTGACTTGGAATCAGGGTGCGAGTCGTGTGTGCTTCAATATATTTAGCAATAAAGAGTATTTCAAATTAGGTGGAAGCTGAAATGGAAATGCCATAATAGTGGAAGGCCATAATAACGGCTACTGAGCTCTCAGAATCAGATATAACTGAAAAAAACAGCAGCTGACTAGAATTGCAAGAGAAGAGAAGACCTCAAGGGCTTATATGTACTGCTGACTTTTTTTGTTTTAGCGAGAATTGCTCTTTAACCCTTAACAACTGCCAATACGTCTTTTGACAGCGCTGCATCAGAAGCCTGGCAGGGGAGCGGATGCGTGGCACTTGTTGAAACAGCAGGGACCAAAGAAACCTCCAATCCCTGCTGTTTAACCCTTTACATGTCGCGGTCAGTGCACCAGCAACATATAAAATGCTGATAGAGGGGACTCCCTTTCTCATCTATCGGACCTCCGTGATGTGATGGGTTGCTATTGCACTCAGAGGCTTGAATATAGCCTCCAAGTCTGCTAGCTACGGTGGTCTATAAGGTTTAGCCTCTTGCTGAGCTAGATAGGCTTTCCAATAGAAAAACTATAAAAATGGTGATATTCAAGTATAAAAAAAGAATAAAAACAAAAATGTCAAAACCCCACCTTTCCTATGTAAAAAAATCAAATATGTGGTATCGCTGTGTTCAGAATGATCCAGATAAATAAGTTAGTACATTATTTAACCCGCGCAGTGCACATCATGAAAAAAAGAAATTTGGCAAAATAGCTAACTTTGCCTGTCTCGCCTTATAAAAAATGGAATGGAAAGTAATCAAATCGTCGCATGGATCAACAAATGGTACCATTAAAAGTACAACTCATCTTGCAGACCAAAAAACATTTTACAGAACCTCTGACAAAAAAAGGAAAAATACTAGGGATCTTTGAATGCAGCAAAAAAACAAAGGCTAGTTTCACACGTGCGCGAAAAATTACGACAAAATCCCATCTTTGTTCCCGCGATTTTTTGAATTTCAGTGATTTTTTTAAAAAGAATATTATGAAAGACAATAGGATGTTCTAATGTTAAAAGCGCATCACAACACACACAAATTGCAAGTTTTTGTGTTGCAATGCAATAAAAAGGAGGCTCCATCGGGGAAACATCGGAGATAAAAAAAAAAAAAAATCACACATCGCAGATAGAGCATGCTGTGATTTTGTTCGTCTCGCAACATCGCATGAGTGAAAACATCGCAAATGTGAAGGATTTAGCTTTTTTACTCACTCTGAGGGCTCTTTTACACAAGTGTAGGGATTTTCGTCCGGCTGTGTAACAGCCACAGTGCGAATAAAAAATCGTGTGAATGGACACACAAATCTCCAGTTTGTGCGCTCGTTCATACAGCCCATGTGAATAAAGCTTCACATCGTGCAAAAATTGTACAATGTTTTCACCCATGTGAAACCACCCTAAAAAGTAAATTTTAAAAAATGTGAAAAAGTAGCAAAAAGCAAACTACATCAATTTGATAATTATATAATTGTATTCACCTGCAGAATTAATGTAACATTAGTTATACTGTACGGTGAACGTCGTTAAAAAAATGTAAAAAAACATTCCAGAATTGCACATTTTGTTAATCTTGCCTGTTGAAAAAAATTGGAATAAATAGCAATCAAAATTTTATATGTTCCCAAAAACTGGATAAATGAAGCCCAGAGTTCATGCCACGAAAACACAAGCCTCCATAGTGCTCTGCCGATGGGAAAATAAAAATGCTATGGCTCTTGAAATGCTGCAACACGAAGGAAGATCTTTAAAAAAATCTGTATAAACTTGGTATTGTCGCATTCTTAGAATTACGTCTCTAGGAATGCAACGATGAAAAAAAACTGAAAAATGAGTTGATCATAAAGGTGCAAACGGGCTTTGTCACTAAGGGGTTAACATGTATGACATATTTTGTTAATATTTCCCTATGATCAATATTATCTGAAATCACATTTTCCAAAATGAAACTTTTTGGAAGACCGTACTTATGTGTCTCTTTCTTTGATGTTTTTCCTGGTTTCTTTGACGCTGGTCAGTCAGGTAAAATGTGCATACTAGTTGTGGCTGGAGGAAGTGGAAGTCCTTGTTTGATTGGGTTTCACCTGTGTTTTGCAAGTGTTGGGATATAGTCACAGTTCACATTGCACAACAATACAAGGCTGGAGTAGGTTCTCATAGATGTCTACTGCTGCTGGTTCTCAGGCTTGATTCACACATGGCAGAGTGGAAAATCTGCTTTGGAAATTTACAACATGTATTTCTAAGTGGGAGGAGAGATTCACAACACATATGTGGTTTACATTTCATTTTTTCATGATTTTTTTCATTTGCAGGAATACCTTCTGCAACATATTTGGCGATTTTAGATGTGGAATGTCATCATAGACTCCAAAGCTACGTGAAATTCTGCACTGAAATAAAAACGTAAACATATGTATGACAAATTGAGGCATTTTTACTTTTTTTCCCCATAGACGTGAAACGTACATGAAAGTGCCAGTGTGGACGATGAAAGTGCTTAGTGACAGCAGGACACAGTGCAGACTGCAGGAATAGTGCCACATGCTCTGAAGAGTGTCAATGAGGCAGAGAGCAAGTGTCAGTGTTCCAGTTAGTGAAGGGAACAAAAGTGTCATAAAACACCAGCGTAATAAGCTGCAGATCCAGCTGAGAATACAAGCTCAAGTGAACCCATACGCTGTAGTGCTGCCATCTACCAGTGACTATGACCAGGAAACTGCCTAATGCTATCACATGCATGAGGCCTACATCATGTGGTTGCATCTGGAGAACATGAGAGAGAATAGACACAATAGAAAGTCACAACACCCACATTTATTGTTAGAGAAGTGTTTGGCTTTATTGTATATCTATATGTATATTATATGAATGCAGTAAAAGACCTGCTATTCAACACATCCCCAAATAACACATTAGGTTCTCTAATGTTACAAGTTTCTTACATTTTCATAAAATTAGTGCTGGACTTATGAGAATACATACATGAGCAAATATTCATCATCAAAGGTCTGGAAGTTCTAAAATGGCAACATAATAATAGATTACAAGAGGTAAGAAATAAGAAGGAAGCAGAGACTCAGCAAGCAGAAGACTGGTTTGGTGGAACTATTGCTCGGAGGGGTTGCTGGCACACTTGATATACACCGAGAGCAGTTCAATCCACAGAAGTCACAATACGATATGTTTTTCATCGTCAGAGAATTGTACGTTCGTGTTGCTGTGTTTCCTGATGTAAGAGAGAACAAACTACAATAACACATATTCAGATGAAGAAAAAGAGGTATTTACTATAGGATTCAAAACCCTTTAAAGTGTGCAATCAACTGACATGCTAAATGAGGAACCCCTACTATGTGGCACAACAGCATGACATTTCATCTGCTAATCGTATGGTTTACTGTCCAGGTTGCCCAGCTCCCTGAGACAGAACATGTTGGAGAACTGGTTCTTCAAGCATAGGCTCACCCATAATGTAAGCTCACTCTGTCTCAGGGGACAGGACTACCCAGAAAGTAGTGTGATGGACAGACAAAAGTCATGGAGGTACAAGGAGAACTGGAAAGTACTTGTTACATGACCGGGAAACAGAGCAGTGTTCATACCCAAATCTCAGACTTCCTACTATGAATCAGTGACTGCAATCCATTAGAGACTTTTAAACTTGTCTTTTCGTGTGCAGACAATCCCTTTAACCTATCTGCCACAGCTAAATATTCACTGAAATCAAATGGCGTCCATTTTTAACCCTTTGCAATCCAATTTTGGATTCAGGGTTTCCTAGGGGTTTTTCTCTTTCTGCCATTATAAAATGTCGCCATCTGCTGGCTAGAGCCAGTACTACGATACGGGACATGCTGGAGAGGCCCCTGACAACAGAGCGGCCAGTAATATACAGTAAGAATACCCTGCCGGACATCTTCCAACATCAGAGCTGTACAGCCTGCATTCAGAATGTCTTTAGATGTCAGACAGTGGATTGGAAAGGGTTAATAGTGACTCTATCATCAGAAAGCAACAATATAATCAGTTTAAAGTTTTTCCTGTTTTATCTTATATGCGACTAACCCCCCCCAAAAATCGTAAAGTTATCCCGTTTTCACACAAGACATTAATAGTAGAGTTGAGCGAGTATACTCATTAAGGCTAACTACTCGAACGAGTAGTGCCTTAGTCGAGTATCTGCCTGCTCGTCTCTAAAGATTCGGCTGGGAGAGCAGGGAGGAACGGAGGTGAGACCCCTCTCTGCCTTTCTCCCCCCCCCCCCCCCCCGCTCCCCCCTGCTCACTCCCGCAACTCACCTGTCACTCGACTAAGGCACTACTCACTCGAGTAGTTAGCTTTAGCAAGTATGCTCGCTCATCTCTAATTAGTAGCCTTCTTACTATCCATGTTTCTCCAATCTGGTCCCCCATTCCATTTTCCACAACACGGCTGCTGCTATCTCGGACTTCTCCATGCATATCATTGGAGGAAAGTCTAGGACACCCCCTTCCATCACTGCTCTTGACGGAACATCCCGTCTGAGTCATCCCCTGCAAGTCTTGTCATAAAGATTCTGGCTGGTCTTTCTAAGGGCTGTGGACAGAATGCATGTCATAGACTTTTCTCCAGCATCTGAGACCATAGCAGCTATGTTGTGGAGAATGGAATGGGGAAATGGAGACAACATGGACACCAAGGAGAACACCAGATATGTGGACTATATTTTTGCAATATATAATCACATTTTAGTTTTCATCTGGAAGGCCGATTTAAAGTAAAGTTAACTTGAAACATTTTTTTACCACTGTATAATGGATAAAACATAACTAAACACTTGTACTTACTTGGATTATAATATTCCTGAATTGTAATTGCAGCATCTTGACAATTTGCAACATTTGCAAAACGGACCAATGGTACAGATATACAAATCGCCTCAGTGGAAACCTAAGAGAAATAAGTGTAATATCACAATAGCTTGATAGTGTTCATAGTCTTCATGTGATGGCGTAAATAAAACAAGGTGGGAATAGTCCCTATATGGGGGGTAAGGTGCTTATAATGTCAAAATCCCTGTTTATATGTCCAACAGCCATCTTACATCCTGCAATGTACTAGCACCTCAAGTATAAGGCAAAGTAAACACCACACACATTGTGAAAAGGAGCCTACACCAAGCACATATCATCACATATTCAACAGAGCTAAATATACCAAAACTTTCTGCAATCCAGGTCCTAGTGAACATCAAGTGTGTGTAAGAGAAAGGTGGAGGGCGCTGCTGCAAGCGATACCACTTGTAGCAGCGCCCTCCACCTCTCCCTTACACACACACAGAACCAGAAAGCAAAAACTTTTCATCCTGAATCCTGACTTCAAACAGAAGCTGTGCCCCGAATTTTCACCTAGAATATTGAGCCTATGGGATATATTTGATCTGGGCTTTAAGCTGATACCAAGATGTGGGCTCTGACCATAATAGTCTTAGCATATGCTCTTAGCAATAAACGGATAATAGGTTTACTGTCAACATACCGGTAGTTGTAATAGAAGTGAAGGCCCCTAGGGTTTATATATGGTATTTTAAAGCCCTCTCACACAGCAAACCAATGTAGTGTTCTCTATTAACAAGAAGCAAGAACCCCAAAACAGCTGACTACAGATGGGTCTCTTCTTTTTTGGTGGAAAATCTGGTTTAGTTAAAATCCCTAGTCATATTTCAAGGCCCTGTAATGGATTTGACATTGACTTATAAGGTAGCTAACTATAGATGGATTTCAAGAGACAGTTTCTTCCTTCTAGAGAGGAGAGAATTTGCATACCTTAGAAAATTAAATTTTGTTCTTTCTTTTCTATGGGGCCCGCTATGTACAAAATATCTGAACCAAATTTTTATGAATCGTTGTTGAATGCATTTGTTTGGTGAAGTTTTTCCAAAGTGCTACTGAGCAATGCCTAGAGAAACACTGACAAGCACCAACTTGAGAAATGACATTGATATTATAGGACAAGAGTACACAATTGTGCTATCATGGAGGAGAGAGAATTTGTTACGACAGCATGACTTCCAGGTTCTCTGCCAGATCCAGGGTGACATCAGCAGTGTATGCCAGACCATGTAATGCGCTGGGCAGCACATGCACACTGTCATTCAGCACTGGACACAGAGAGTAACATCTCCCTCTGGTACCAGTGTTGATATGTTGGCTGGGTTGTCTTTTAATCCAGTCAGCCTATCAGTTGTAACTCTATGGTATATAAACCGGCCCCTTGGTTCAATGGTAAGTGCACCAGTTTTACAGTTTGTGTACTGGCCACATGCTAGGCCAGAGTCTTTTCTGTTATGGTTCTCAGTCATTCTAGTATTCAGAAATAGTGTTTCAGTCAATTTAAGTCTTTTGGATTATTTAGTCTCAATGTTACTTGTGCTGCTGAAACATGTTGTACTACTGTGCTTCCAGCAGCACAGCACTCTCAGGGTTAATGATTTGAGCTGGCTGGGTGTGGTTCTTCCTGCTAGCCAATCCCCTGGGTCTGTGCTCACATATAAACCCAGCTCTTGGTCAGTCTGAAGCTGGTCTTGTACAGTTTGGATGTATCTGTGACATGTGTCCTGTTCCTTGTTCTGTTTTGTTGCAGCTTGCTGTGTGATCTGTGCCTTGCGGTTCATGTCCATTTGTATGTTTATTTTGTGTCAATTGGGTCTGCTGAGTTTGTTTGCTGTGTCTGCACTAGGTTGGCCTCTAGGGCCCTCTAGTAGATGTGTTTTGCTAGTGTAGGGACTGTAAGATATGAGGGGCCTTGCAGCTTAGGTTCATTGGCCAATGTACGAACTAACACCTCGCATTTATTTTCAGCTTATCATCTGCTATTAGTGTTTGCATTGTGGCTGCTGTATGCTGTGTATTCTGGCTCTGTGTGTCCTGTTGTTCAGTCCCTGTCATGTGGCATGTGAATGCGTCCTGTTCTGATGCGTGGCTCCTAGGATCAGCTAGGGCCCAGATCCGAAGACCGCTGGGCTGCCCCTATTGGGGCAATGTCCCCACTTAGGTAGGGCCAGGTCAACCTCCCGGTAGCACAGGGTCAGTTGCCTGGAAACCCGTGTGAATACCTGGTGCAACCTGTGTGCGTGCATCCAGTCCTCTTTGGTCGCGATCGTGTGGGCCCCGTGCTTAGTTTGCCCCCACGATCGTAACACTCAAATGTTTTGTGCTTAGTTTAGTTGTTGCAATGCTGTCTTGAGCTGGTGGTTTCTAGTCCATCTTCCACTGTGGGGTTACCCTTTTCAGGACAGGTACTCCACTGGAGGGACTGGTCCGGTTTGGATAGTTCTGGAAAACCTATCCATAAAGTTCTCAGTGCCTAGCCATACCTTATTCTAGTATTCTTAGTTAAAAAAGACCTGTATCATCTGCTACCAGTGCGACCCAGTCTGCATCTATGTAAATTGTCACCCCCTGTTGCGCAAAATAGTCGAATCAAACGCGAGAGAATTATAGTATAGAAATCAGCCTAATGTAAATTTTTTTACCAGCAAAATAAAAACTATATGCTACAAAAGAATAATTTACTTCTGATAGCTTACCGAATCCAAGTACAAGTAAACTTTATCATGTTTTGGTTCCACCAGTTTGAGAATGCTAGTTGTGTTAATACCTGCAGGGCTTAGTTTGAAACCACTGAGAAATCCCACATCTAGAAGTACCATACCACTCTCAGTGTAATCCCCTTGGTAGCTGAAACCAGAAATGCACAGCAATTTTAGAGACCCTTTCTGTATAGCTTTCACTATAGTATATACTGCAATCGTACAAAATATAGGAACACAAGATATATCACAGTAAAGCCCCAGTTGTTAGATTATAGCCCACATTGTAAAGTATTGGTGTTCATATTCTGATTAAACATCTGACATGTACAGGTGAGCTGGATTGTTGCAATGTTATTATCCACATATGTAATTGTGTGTCTTTCATTGATATGTTTTATATGCATATAAAGATCTACATTACAAAGTTGCCTCAGTATTCCTAAAAGTACAGAACAGGCACAAACTTCAGTGATGACGCCCTTTTAATAAATACTTCCCCAGCGATAAGCCAAATGCAGGGTTGCAGGCAGCTAAAACTAATATGAATACCCAGTAAGCTCCCCCTAGTGGCACATGAAGGCATCTTCTGTTCTATCATTTAACTGTATGTCTGTACAAAGGAAAGAAGGGAACCTGGAGTTGCCATAAAAAAGGGTGATGCAGCCACTATTAATATGTATTATATAATTACCCCCTCCCCACCTGGCACACAAAAATTAATTAGCTGATAGCACTGAATATGTACTGGGCATGCTATTAGCCTGATATTTTGTGTGCTTCCTTTGATGGCACTGCGTACTGCTGCATGCATTGCGATTGGCAGGACAGTCAATCTAGTACTGTGAAAAGGAACTAAAAGTCGTTACCCTGTTCATAAAAGCCCCACACACAGCACTGATATTGAGAACAGTGTCCCTGAATACAGAGGCCGCTGCTCATACAAAGATAAGTGGTGACGCTCATATCCTTTTGCAAAAATAGTCAGCCACAACTTTTTGATTCACTGATATGTAGTGCCCTTTCTTTTATTAAGAACAGGTTCTTCAGTATCTGCAATTTGTATAATACAGCATCGTGATTCAGCTGCAGTAGAGCATATAAAAATAGCTGCTGCAGAGCTTCTTTATGATGGAGAGGAAGGGGTTATCTATCAATTAAATGGTGGGCAGGATGCTCCAATTTTGTATTTGAAAAGAGATTCTGCAGCAGTTAAGATGTGTGATATCAGGAATAATGTACCCCTTACTATAAATGATTAATAGTATTAGGAGTCACCTGAGAGCTCTTGTATAAATATGGTCATGGGTCTCTTCAGTGACTACTAATGTTCTCATAGTAGAGATTTCCCATATCTTATGGAACAGATTTAGTGATTCGTAATATGTAGACAGGATAGGTTGTGGTAACGCCGGGCTGTCAGATCTTACCGTGTACACATGTCCACAGATAGTTTATAAAGGTTATTTGTGGCTTCCCTCACTGTCACATCTAATGTGAAGGCCTCTGGTGCAGGAGAATTTCTCTTGGCTCTGGAAGATGGCTTCCGATTATATGCAATATTAATCTTTGAAAGAAGTAGAAACATCTTGAGTAAGGGCATGACATTGGTTTCTTTTTAGAGATGAGCGAGCATACTCGCTAAGGCCAATTGCTCGAGCGAGCATTGCCCTTAGCAAGTACCTACCCGCTCGAGAGAAAAGGTTCGTCTGCCGGCGCGGGTGACAGGTGAGTTGCAGCAGTCAGCAGGGGGGAGCAGGGGGGAGAGAGGGAGAGAGAGATCTTCCCTCCGTTCCTCCCCGCTCTCCCCCGCCGCTCCCTGCCCGCCGCCGGCAGCCAAACCTTTTCTCTCGAGGGGGCAGGTACTCGCTAAGGGCAATGCTCACTCGAGCAATTGCCCTTAGCGAGTATGCTCGCTCATCACTATTTCTTTTAAATACTTTTAAAATATTAAAACAACAATAAATGAAAAAATGTATTTATATCCCATTATTTGGCATATAGCTCACAAGACTGATTCATTTCATAGAGTGACTGACTGCAAAGTTTAGGTGCTGAAACTCAAAAAGGCCATTTTTTTTGAAAGGACACATATGTAGATCACATTTAAAATAATTTAAAAAGTGTCCTTTGACACTATATAAGAATAGGAGCTGCCCCAAAATAAGAGGTGAATCCACACCCTCCTCCACGATATACAAGGACACAATGCCTCATAGATAACAATGGATAGATCAGATACCAGCTAACAGCAAGAATCAATGAAATAAAGTGACACAATATATTAAGACAGTACAAAGACATAGTGGCCAGTTATATCGGGCAAGAGAAACTAGCTGTAGGCTAAAAGGACTCAAAGTACTAGATATCAATATACGGGCGCATTAAGGCAAGCAAGTTTAACTTGCGATTTCATGCAAGATTGCAATGTGAACAGACTTTGCATGTAAAAAGAAAACATGTACTTCAATCTTTTTATTCACTTAAGCGATTTTTCTTTTGGACTGATTGTACAAAATAGAAGAATCACTGTATGTCCTGTTTCGGGGGCATTTTGGTTTAAGAATTGGCCATTATTTCCTATGGGAACCTATAGAAAATTGTCTTCACATGTAAATGCAAGTGCAGGATAAAATCACAGATATAGAAGTGCGATATCAGTTCGAGTTTCTCAAACCTTTATCGCAATCGCCCATATGAATGCACTCTATCTGGCAACTTAAAAAATATCTATATGAACAAAAAAAGGAGGACGGGATTTTTAATATGCCAATGTAGCAGTAATATTGTAGATACAGACCCTGAATGGTTTTTCTTAAAATCTCTGAATCAAGTCTGTGAAAAATACTCTGTAGTATATAGGTTAAAATGCAGCTAATGTTACATTGTCATCTGTTAAAACTATGCATCATACAACCCCAGTTTCAAATAAGTTGGGACACTGTGTAAAATCTAAATACGTGTAAAGAAAAAAAAATGCAATCTCATCTGACCATATTTTATCCAAAATAGAACATAGAATACAGATCAGAAGGTGAAACGGAGACATTTTTACATTTCATTTAAAAAAATTAACTCATTTAGAAATGGATGGCAGCAACACATCTCAATAAAGTAGGGACAGGGTGAACGAAAGGCTGGAAAAGTAAGTGGCACTAATGATAAACAGCTGGAGGATCAATTTTCTACTAAGTCACATGACAGCCTTTCTAAGCTGCTCTTTTTATTCACAGAGTCTCTCAGAAACAAAGATGGTCAGAGGTTCACCAGTGTGTGAAAACTGCATCTAAAAATTGTGTAACACTTTCAGAAAAATGTTCCTCAATGTAAAATTGTGAAGTATTTTAATACCCCACTGTCTACAGTACACATTATCATCAAAATCTGGAGAAATTCATGTGCATAAGAGACAAGGCTGACGGTCAATATTAGATGCTCGAGGTCTACTGGCCCTCAGGTGTCACTGCATTAAAATAGGCATGATTCTGTAATACAAATCACTGCATGGCTCAGTAATAATTCCAGAAATAGTTGTCTATGTAAACCACATATGCAAGTTAAAGCTGTATGAAGAAGCCATATATCAACGCAATCCAGATTTGCCGGCCTCTTCTCTGGGCCAAGGCTCATTTAAAATGGACTGAGCCAAAATGGAAAACTGTTTTGTGATCAGCAAAATCAAAATTTGAAATTGTGTTTGGAAACCATGGATGCCTTTGGACTTGTACCAAAATAGAAATGTTCACAGCACAATGGATATTAACCCTTTCCAGGGGAGGCTGAATGTCTGCAGAGCCGATCCGAGGGACTGGACCCCAACTCCCCAATCACTGCAATATCCAAAAATGTATGAATGGCAGCAGATGACTCAAGTGCTCGAGTGCTTGATAAAGACCGTTTTATAGTCGAAACTTCACGTGTATTTTCTGTAAAGATGGAATAAAAGCCTGGTTTTATGCACCATGAGTCCTCTGCTGCCATTCATACATTTTTGCCTATGGACTTGTAGACTCAAGGTGAGATGGACCATCCAGCTTGTTATCAGCACACAGTTCAAAAGCCTGCATCTCTAATGGTATAGGGTTGCATTAGTGCCTATGGCATGCGCAGCTTAGACATCTTGAAAGGCACTATCAATGCTGAGTAGTATACAGAGGATTTAGAACGTTTGCTCCCATTCAGACAATATATCTTTTAGTGAACGCCTTGCATATTTCAGCAAGACAAAGCTAAACCTGCTAAACCATACTGTATCCATCATAACGGCATAACTTCACAGAAGAAGAGCCCACGTACTAAACTGGTCGCCTGCAGTTCAGACATTTCACCAGAGAAAACATTTGACGCATCATGAAACAAGAAAGAAGAGCCGGGACTGTTGAGCAGCTAGAATCCTGCATCAGACAAGAATGGGACAACACTTCTCTCCCCAAACTCCAGCAATTGGTCTTCTCACTTCACAGACCTTTACAGACTGTTATAAAAAGAAGTGAGGATGCTACACAATGGTAGACAGGGCCTTGGCCCAACTTTTGTGAGATGTGCTGTTACCATCAGTTTCTAAATGTGTCAAGTTTTAAAAATGGAATGGAAAAATGTCTCCGTTTCACCTTCTGATCCGTGTTCTATGTTCTGCTGGGAATAAAATATGGTTAGATGAGATCTCCAAATCATTGCATTCTTTTTTTCTTGTGATCAAAATAAGGAAAAAAACTTTCGCGCTCCGTTAGACTGTATCGGTGTACATCAGGATCTTACTTGTTAGGGGGTGCCCGATCTCCTGGCACCCCTCACATCCAGAGAAGCAGAAAAGCCCAGCTGAGAAGAACGTGTTCTTGTAGATGAAATTTAATATGTTTAAAACGAATTGACAATGCTGCGACGCGTTTCGGCTTATGCCAAGCCTTTCTCAAGCATAGTGAGCAGGTTACAAATTGTCTCTATTTATAGTTAACATACAAATAAAGAGGAAAGAAGGGTGGCGGGACAGGAAGGAAGGGGGCGGGGAGAGAAAGGGGAGGAAGAGAGGCTGGTCCGTTTAGTTCCTCCCCTACGTGGGTGTTATTTATCAATTTATAGGGGAATTCTTAGAAAAGAATCTCAGCAAATCTTACCCCTATAGTGTAGATGTCCTCACACAGGTATTAATCAGACATCCTGTGCTGCTGTAGCTGGTGTATGTTGATATACAGGACTGCCCTGGACGGCGTCCGCATGGTTTCGCGGCGCCATCGATAACATCCATGTGGACGTGGATATACACCCGGCTTCTAGGGTGAAGGTGAGATGTCACGGCATCACAAGGGGGGGCGTGTCCAGTAGAACATAGTGGGCGTGATAGTATAACGCCATTGGTAGAGCATTGCTCCCAGTGACGTTACTCATGTCACGTGGTGACGTTTAGGACGTAATTATGTCATATATAGAGGCGGGACATCCCGTGACTGCACGGTCTGGGGGCGGAGTTAGCCCTCGTATTGTCACATTACGATTAGTCATGTAGATAGTTTATTAAATTCACCTATATCTGTTACTCAGACCCCCAAATCCACATCTCATTTTTTAGAAATAGGCCCCCAGAGGAACGAAGAACTACAACCGAGCATGAGAATCACATGCAGTTCCACCATCCCCCTAACAAACAAGGGAAAAACTGTAGCCAAACAAATAACAAACCTCAAGAACAACAACAGCAAAATTACACAATTTTACAGATCACCCAACAGGGCTCTACCTCAAAAACCAATAGAAAAATCTGTAGAAGAGGGAAAAGTGCGGGGCGAAAAACCCACACTAGTAAGAACTCTACCACTAAACAAGTCCATTCAAAAAACCCAATCCCCAACACTGAAGCGGTAAAAATGGGTATATTTAATATCTCTTCGTACCCATTATCATATGAAGAAGCTAACATATTGTCTTGAGGTCTATCCTTTAGTCCATCCGCGGACCCTGATTTGTTTGACTTATTCTTAGACCTTAATCATTTTATTCGAAAATTAACGCTTAAACGACATTTTTACATTAAGGATCATAAAATTGGCTCAGTAGATAAAGATGAGCCAAGCATTTCAAATCTAGACCTTCAAATAAATACTGAGAACATAGACAACCAAATATTACCAATTGAACCCGTATTGACTAATTTAAAACCAGCACATTCTACCCTGTTGACTCTAAAGGCCCCTTCATCTCAACTTTCTACAATAAGGTTCTGGAGGATTTGAAAACATTAATTACCATTGGGACCAAAAATAAAAATGGGAATTTAAAGCCCTCACAATGGAAGATCATTAAAAAGCTCAAAGAGAATCTAAATATTGTAATTAAACAGGCAGATAAAGGGGGGGGGGGGTTGTCATAATGGATAGAGTTTTCTACGACACCGAGGCATTGAGAATCTTGGGCGATACGGACTACTATGCCAAATTACCGGGAGACCCAACATGTGAATTAAAAAATGAACTTTTTGCCCTGATCAACGAGGCCTATAATAATAAATGCATCTCCAAAGATGAAAAACTTTTCTTACTTCCACACCACCCAGAAATAGCCTATTTTTATTTTCTCCCTAAAATACATAAATCACTAAATAACCCACCTGGTAGACCCATCATTTCTGGTATTGATTCACTCACTAGTCACTTGTCCCAATATATTGATCATCAATTACAAAGAATAGTTCAGAATCTACCAGCATACTTAAAAGATACATCTCACCTTTTAACTTTATTAGAGTCTATACAGTGGCAACATACGTATATTTGGGTAACCCTAGAAGTATGCGCCCTTTATTCAAACAGTCCACACTATGAAGGTACACAAGCAGTAGCCCATTTTTTACAAACTGATCATTTGCTACCCACTAAACAAAAACAGTTTATATTAGATGGTTTAATGTTCATCTTACGTAATAATTATTTCAAATTTGGCAACCAGCACTATGTACAGACCCGCGGCACAGCAATGGGCACCAAGTGTGCCCCTTGCTTTGCCAACCTATATATGGGGGCGTTCGAGGAAACGATTCAAGACCCCCATATTCGTTTCTACAAACGATTCATTGATGATGTAATACTGATATGGGACGGCACAGTGGATGAAGTTGATACTTTTATTTACCAATTGAACCAGAACAATTGGAATCTCAAATTTACAGGAACATTTAGCCCCATTAAAATTACATTTTTAGACCTAGACATAATTATCAAAGAGGGTGCGATCGAGACTCAGACACACTTCAAAGAGGTCGACGCCAATAGTCTATTGGACTTCCAAAGCAACCATCTTAAAATGTGGAAGACAAACGTCCCATACGGACAGTTAAAAAGGATCAGACGGAATTGCTCCACCATTGGGGCCTTTGAAAAACAGGCCAAAATATTATGCGACAGATTTAGAGACAAAAAATACCCAGCAACTCTCATTCATAACTCTTACATGAAAGCCAAAGATGAGGAACGTGTCTTGAGAAGAAACAAAACACAATTACAACCAGAAAATAAGGGAGTATTACGTTTCATTACAAAATATAATAATAAACATAAAGAACTTAAACAAATTATAGTTAGACACTGGGATATACTTAAAGCCGACCCCTACCTCCTATCGGACCTTCCAACAAAACCAAATTTGACGTACCGAAAAAACAAAACTTTCGGTAATATTTTAGCACCCTCCTGTCCCCGAATAACTAACCCTAAACTAACTACAAACACACTTCTCCAAATTTCAGGTTCTTATAAGTGTGGAAGAATCGGCTGTAAATGCTGCAATAATATTTGTAACAAAAGAAAGTTGGTTGATGATCCACCTCACCAAATAAAACAATTTTTAACATGCAGCACTGAGAACCTTATCTATTTAATTGAATGTCCCTGCTCCCTACGGTATATAGGACGTACTTCAAATACATTACGTTGTAGGCTAAATCAACATCGTTATAACATAAAAAGACAATATTTACTACATAGTGTCTCCAAACACTTCTCACTACACCATGATGCAGATCCCACAGGACTATCTATCACCCCACTCGAACAAATTACATCAAGTGAACACTCTAGATTAAAAAGAAAAGAAATGTTTTATATATACAAGTTCAACACACTACACCCTGTAGGCCTAAACGAAACTTTGGAGAAGATCTATTAAGAGGAATTTAGATACTGTTAATACTATTAAATGTATGTTTTATATCTATAGACCTATGATCTTTAGAATATGTATAATGTTAGGAATTTTATGAAGATGTCTATTTATTGGTTATTTTATGCACCTTAAGTGCAAAATCATATCTTTCCAGGAATATTTATTTATTAATTATTTCTATGGGCAACTTAGTATATACTTTTAAATTTTAAAAATAATTTTATCCTGTTTTTTCCTCTGTCTCCAAATCTGTGACATTTCTGTGCACCTGGGATGTCCCGGAAACTGCACAGTCATGCCATGTAACATAGGCTGTTTTTTTATCATATGACTCTTTCTATTACATAACTTTCCCCTTATAAGATTTAAAATGCATGGTCATGTGACGCCACGCCCCCAACCCGAACGTGATTGCATGTCCGATAAACCTGGCATGCACTTGACCCGTCCGGCTTTCCACCATGTGGTCATGTGATAATACGAGGGCTAACCTCGCCCCTTTACTGTGTGGGCACGTTGTGTTCCGCTCCTCCGTTCTTTTCAGCTGGGCTTTTCTGCTTCTCTGGATGTGAGGGGTGCCAGGAGATCGGGCACCCTCTAACAAGTAAGATCCTGATGTACACCAATACATTCTAACGGAGCGCGAAAGTTTTTTTCCTTATTTTGATCACATATTCTTTCCTCCTCAAATGCATTTGTTTGGAGTTACTTTCTGTCGCTCTGCCTCTGGGATGTCCTAGGACCGCTGACCTGCATCTATTCTATTGGTACAAGAGGCTCACGTGGATCTATAAAACTGACCGGTTCCCAAAACCTTGGGACCGGTTCAGTTGCGGTGAGTCCCCCTGTATACTAGTTTCTTGTCTATTTTTTCCCACACACCATTGGAGCGCCGCTTCTGACCTATATTGTTTATTTATTCTTTTTTTCTTCACATGTATTCGTATTTTAAACAGCGTCCCAACTTTTTTGAATTAAGGTCGTATAAAGCATATATAGTCTGAGAAAAGCATGAAATATTTCCTTCTCTAATAGGATCTTTTACACAACATGAAAAGTATATCACTATTTCACAATTTTACAATTAAGCAGGCAGAAACATTAGTAATTCCACAAGGGGAATAGAAGTCATTGGTTTTATACCTGACAAATACCTAATCCTCTTCCTACAGCAGTAGCGATGATGAAAAGAGGCTGAGGAACTTCAATCTATTTTGTAAAGAAAGCACAACGTTACTAATAACCTAAGAGCTTCAACATCAAACATTATATTATAGACAATGTAACTTTTTTAAGGCTCTAATCACAATAGCCTTATGGCGGTCCACTGGCGTTACTCTGCAGCTCTTAAGTATTTTTGACAACAGAAATGGCACAGCATTTTAGAAGCTTTTCCAGGAAAATGCTTTTGATGACCTATCCTTAGGATAGGTCTTTTATAGCTGATTTTCTGGGGTCCATGCTCAGGACCCCAGCACCACAATACACAGGGGTGAGAGCAGAAGCAGCTGCTCCAAACCATGTGTAGTCACTGGCACTTGTGACTGCAGGCAAAGCTCTAATTAAAATCAATAGGAGCTGTATCAGTAGTTACAAGTGTCGGCCAATACAATGTGGTTGGAGTAGTAGCTTCCGAAAAGTACCCCAGTGTGTAGCAGCGTTGATAGTAGGCTCCCGATCAGCTGATTGGTCGGGGTCCCGAGCGGTGGACCCGAGACGATTAACCATTGAGAACCTATCTTGAGGATAGGTCATCCATAGTATTTTCCTCGAAAAAACCCTCCTAGCATTATTCTTGCTGTCAAAAATAAGGTCAATGGGGTCCATCAGGATTTTCCGGTAAGCATTTGAAAACAAATCTAGCATAGCTGTCATGGTTTTGTGTAAACGAATGATATTACAAACTGAAACTTGCAATATAAGGATATAGCACACAGCTGATCCATGTGCATAGAGCAATACATAGGCAATGAAGTCCTTACAGCTCCTTACTACAGTAGATAGTCTGTGTGCTGCTATATGGTGCCTGGGTACAGCACCGTATCAGAGGTATTTCCCCTCTAAGCAATACATGCAATAAAACATGGCAATTTTTTCTTTTGAATTGCATATGAATCCGACAGTAAGGCCGGCTGCACAGGGGAGAGCCGGACTCCGCATGCAGTAACCTGCAGCAGAATCTGGCTGTGACCGCAGCTGGCGACCCCGCGTACCTGCAAAATCTGTATTGCGGATGAATGCGGACACTCGCTACTGGTCATGCGCAGTACAGATTTTTTTTAAAATATTTTTTTCGATTTCTTGCGCCGTAACTATGCAATGATTCAGGTACCCATGGCCCATCCACAATGTCAATTGCGGATGGGCTGTGGGTCGGATGGCCTCCATTGACTTCAATGTAGGCTGTCCACGTGAAGTCCGCAGCAAAATAGAGGATGCTGCAATTTTTCCTCCGCTCACAGAATACACAATCCTTTCTGCAAGTGTGAAAGAAAAAGTGTAAGTGCAAAACTTTCAATGTGTGGGATTTGCTGCGGATCCTCCATGCGGACACCGACCGCGGATTCTGCAATAGGAATCCGGTCATGTGAAGTTGGCCTAAAAGTTTCAGTATGAATGCATAATAGGATATACAGAGGTAAAGTAGAATCCCATAATTGTTTGTGTGTGATATTACACCTTTGTACTGTACAACCCGGAGACTGAGCAGACGTTCAGTAAGTCTAAGCTCAAAACATAACAAATAGTGAGCAAAGAGGCGTAACTTGAAGCTCCCAGGCCCTGATGCAAAACTTGTAACAGGGTCCCCAACTATAATGCTTTACTTATAGTACTGGGTTCCCTATATGGAGAAGATAGGCCTTATGGGCCCCCTAAGGCTCATGGGCCCGGGTGCAACCGCATCCCCTGCATCCTCTATAGTTACGCCCCTGAGTGAGCATACTGTACATATTTTATGGAAATGATATGTTTGCCCTCCATTATTACCTGTTGTTTTTGTAGCACTAATAGATTGTTGCTGTTGATCTGAAATGTTTTGGGTACAAATGATCCAGATCCCGTCATTGTCAACGTAAGCGATGTTGTACTTTCACCAAGGTTCACCACTGACACAAACTGAGAAAGAGCGTGCAGAGCCATCACTGTGTCCTACGTAGGGCAAACAGAACTTGGTCAGCAAATTCATGCATTGTATTAAGAACTGTATCTTATTCTATACCGACAGGAAATTCTATACTACACATGGTCCATCTAGTGTGCCCTCATGTTACTTCCTTTCTAGTTCTCTCTTATATGCTAATCCCAAGTAGTGTGAATTCACACACTGTTTATTTTACAGCCACGTCTACTTGAAGTTTGTTCCAAGCATCCTCTACTCTTTCAGTAAAATAATAATTTGGGACATTACTTCTGACCTTCCTACCAACTAATTTCATAGACCAAACTTTTAGCATACCTTAAACATATGGGGACAACAACTTTCCCAGTGTAGCATATTTGTCCTTTAGGAAAGTGTTGGTTTTGCAAAATAAGACAAACTCTCCTCTTTTTATACTATAGCGCTACAAAATATGTTGGTGTTATATTGTATGGGGGTAACGCTACCGTGCTTCCACTTATATGGATTAGCAGCTGACAGCCGCTGGGATAGTGGGCCGGGAGCTGTGCTAAGCCTCACCTCCTCCCAGACAAATATGAGGCTGGAAGAGAGGACAAGGAGCGGAGAAGGAAAGGTGCATGGCACTAGCAGCAAAGTGCTTATAGTGCTATGTAAAAGACCACAGAACCAAGGGTGGGCTGGGGAGAAGCGGAGAGGCCCGAATGCACATGGAGCACCAGATGGGAAGGGTCAGTAAGTGCCTCATAAGGGAAGTGTTGCTAAGCACTAGAGGGGGAGATTCCAACCCCCTTGATGATGCAGTGGTGCTGTGTGAAGAACACTCCCATGATACGGACAGTGTATATATTGGGGTGAGGCCCCATATAAGCCCTGCTGTTTGGTGCCTTGAGAGTACATATATAAGAAATTTTAGCTGTATCACTAGAGTAGTGGACACAACATCAGGAAGTCATGCAGCAGTAGCCTCAGAGAGAGAGGGTCCCAGGACTGAAAGAGGTGCAGTAGAGTTTATGGTGGCAGCCGCTGATAGCAGAGCAGCCTGAGCACTGTCCCTATATCGGGGAGCAGTCATGGACCTGAGTGACCAGAAACCAAAGGGCCCTGATGACCTAGGGGCTGAAGCGAAAAAGCAGCATGGAAGAACAAGGAGGCATCCTGGATCCAGGATGACAACCGCTCCAGATTGCGTAAGATTGGTCCAATGAGACTTAGTAGAGTACAAATAATATAGGGAGTAGGACTGATTTTTTGGACGGGAGGAGTACAGTTTGCTACTTCATCCCACCATGATTTGGCTTTTTAGTACTTCCTGATCAGTGGGGGGCATTCAACTAGTTCCCATGTGACTGACAGGCAGAGAAGCCAAAGGACCACGTACAACAACCAAGTAATCTACAAATCTCCCAAGACAGCTAAGGGCTTAGTCACACAGGCGCCAATGCGCCCGTGTGACTGAGCCCTTACTGCAGGAAGAAGACGGCCGCACTTCAGGACGGACTACTCCCCGCAGCGCCGAAAAAAGAACACATGAACCGCAATAAAGCCGGTCACATGTTTTTTCTTCCGGCACTGCAGAGAGACGTCCATCCTGTAGTGCGTCCGTCTTCTTCCTGCAGTAACACGGGTGCCGATGCGCCCGTGTCACAAAGCCCTAAAACTGACTGCACCTGTATTAATGGTAGTCTTTAGCTATGTGCAATCCATGTGGTCAACCAGGATACTAGCCATCAGCTTGTAGGCAGGGCACCAGGTAGATGTTGGCTGGTGGCAATCACCTCCTTTGGTTCTGCCTAGCCAGGTGATTTTCTTCTGTAAGGCAGCATCTTGTGGAGCTACAGGAACCATCCTCCTTCTATTTCTGTCTCCTCCCCTCTAATGTTCCAAGGCACCACTGTCAGTCCATCTGTGCCTGACTCAACACACTTGCTTAGCTTTGCTACTAAATTTATGTTAGGAGCTTGGTTCTGGGGCTGTATTTATGTTATGAGCTTGGTTCTGATTCTGTATTTATGTTTTGAACTTTGTTCTGGTGCTGGATTTTGTGTACTGAGCTTAGTTCTAGTGCTGCATTTATGTAAAGAGCTTGGTTCTGGTGCAGTATTTATATCATGAGTTGATTCTAGTACTGTATTTTCATTATGAGCTTGTTTCTGGTGTTGCTTTTATGGCATGAGCTTAGTTCTAATACAGTATTTATCCGCAGAGTTGTTCCACTGTTGGTATGCTGCTATTTTGCGGTTTTCTGCACAAGCAAAGTACAGACAGACTTCCTATTAGTACATTGCATATCAAACAAAAAAAATCTGCACAGTGTGCCATCTGACCTGCCTGTACTACTTTTCATGTTAGATGTATTAAAGTTTAATGTGACTTTTAACATGCTATAATGAAAAACGTTTGGTACCGTGTTAGCCAGTATAGGAAAATATAATTGTTCTCAGCAAGATAAACCAAGTAATCTTGTAGAGATGATACCTTTTAATGCCTAACAAAAATACATGATGTTATAGCGAGCTTGCGAACCTGAGAGAAAAAAATCAAGCACCTAGAAGGAGTTGTCATTTCATTGCAAAACTCGTCATGCAGTTACATGTGAGGCAGATATACAAAATGATTAGAGTTGTTGAATGTTTGCCAACTTAGGCTCTAAAATTAGTTCCTCCCTTAGCCTATAAAAAGGCTCTCAGAGGCTACTTAAGTGTAGTGGACCTCTTTTTCCAACTGTCTAGAGTTTGGTGACCATTAGACATGCTACTTCGACTCAATTGAAGAGATTTTGCTCATTTAACCGAGTTTTAAAGGGAGCACATTATTGGAATGCGAGAAGCTGGATGGTCGAATCGATGAATTTCCCACAACCTGGGCCGTTCTGACCAGACTGTTAGGAGGTGTAGGGTCCAGGGAATGCATGAGTGTACATACACAAAATGACCATGCTCAGGATGTCCTCCATAGGCCACCAGTAGAGAGGATTGTCTGTTTGTCAAACAAGCATGAGCAGCTCCCACTGTTTCGTTGTTCGACATACAGAGACAGGTGGCATCATCATTACAGGCCACTATCTCTGTCAGACCCATTTCCAGGCACCTGACTGAAGAATATTTGGTCTCACAGTGCCCTTTATATGTATTGCCTTTGAAACCTTCTCACTACCACTTCCTTTTACAGTGATGCCATGAACGATAGACTGCTTCGGAGTGGAACAGGGTTGTCTTCAGCAACAAATTAAATGTTTAGTTTGGGCCCTGATGATGGCCATGTTTGTGTCTGGAGACCTAGGGTTGAACGCCTTAACCCTGCCTTTGCTGTGAAGCAACACCTTCCCCATTGCTGGTGAGATGGTTTAAGGGGGCTATCACATATGACAGTCAATCACCCCTAATAGTGGTACGAGGTACAATGGCAGCTCAGTGATATGTGAAGGACATCCTACAGCCACATATGTTGCCTCTCATAGCAGGGCATGCAAATGAAATGGTATCGATGAAGATAACAGCTTTACCAGCAGAAAAATAGCCCTTGACAGAAAACGTAAGATGTTAACTGCTTAACAACCACTCATAAACCTTTTGATGGCAGACATTTAAGAGGTTTTATTCCGATGCGCTGTCTTTATATGACAGCTGAATTAGAAGACTGGGATGCAGCAATTAAAAAAAATACATTTTTTAAAAAAAGTTGCACATAACAAATAACTACATCTATTTGGTACTGGTGTGATCGTACTGGCCTGCAGAATTAATGTAACATATTATTATTGCTATAATTGCATGGTGAACACCATAAAAATAGAAAACATGCAGAATATCAGATTTTGTTTATCCTGCCTCTAGAAAAAAATACGAAAAAAACAATCAAAATGTTAGATATTCCCTAAAATTGGATAAATTAAGACTAGAGTTCATACTACAAAAAACAAGCCCTTATAGAGCTCAGTCGATGGAAAAATAAAAATGCTATAGCTCTTAGAAAGTGTCGACATAAAAGCAAATCTTTTTTTAAAAAGTGTTTTTGTGTACAAAAATAGCAAACCATAAAACACTGTATAAACTCAATATCGCCTGAATGTTTCTGATCCAGAGAATAATGTGATCACATTATTTATTTTGCACACTGAAAGCTGTAAGGGCGCCCACCCACTGGCGATTTTTTTTTCTTTGCGTTTTGCGTTTTTCCTGCAGAGCAAATAGAATTGAATGTACTCCTGTCCACTGGCGTTTTGCGTTGCGTTGCATTGCGTTTTTTAACATAGGAACTGTCAGTTGCATATGTGTCCTTATTTTTCTCCTAATGCACCCATGAAAGTCAATGGAAATTAATGGAAAAGCCGCGAAAACGCCGCGAAAACGCGGCAAAAAACGCCGCGAAAAACGCTGCGAAAACGCGGCGTTTTTCACGCACGAAAATCGCAAACGCCAGTGGGTGGGCGCCCTAAAAATGAAATCTTAAAAATAAATAACAGAATTTCTTTGTTTTTCCAGAATTCTCCTAAAAAAATAAAATTAAAAAAAAACAATTTGTCTTGCAAAAAAAAAACAAGCCCTCAAAAGGCTAGGTCGGCAGAAAAAAATTTAAAGTTCTGGCTCCTGAAATGATGAAAAAAACTGAAAAATTTGTTGGTCATTAAGGCGCAAACAGACACCAATAAGGGGTTAAGGGTCATTGAATGTAGCAATACAAGAAACAAATTATTTAAAAAAAAAGCATTATGGAAAAGTATCAATACTTTAAAAAAACTAAATAAATTTACTATGAATGTAATCGTATCAATGCATAGAATAAATTTATCATGTTAGTATGCCACATGGTTAACACTATATTTTTTATGGGTGCTAGAATGTGACAAAGTCAAATTATTTTTGAAAGTGTTTTTTGAAAAAGTTACAAATAAAAGCTATATAAATTTGGCATCATAATCATATAAACCCAAAAAATAAGTTTATCATGAAATTTACGCCAAGCAATGAACAATGCAAAATTTAAAATACAATTGCTCTTTTTATTACATTCCCTCGGAATTAGGAAAATATAAGTATATACCCCAAAATAGTGGTTTTAAGAAACATATTGTCTCACAAAAAACAAGTCCTCTAAGAGTTTTGTCAATGGAAAAATAAAATTAAATAAAAAAAATCGCTTGGTCGTCACGGTCCAAAATAAACTGCTTAATAGCAATATTAACCTCTTCCCTCCCCATGACGTAAGGGTATGTCATTGGAGAGGGGTACTTCCTGCAAAATGACGTACCCTTACGTCATAGGGATAGCGCGAGATCATGACAGACACAGCCGACGTCTCGCTGCAACAGCGGGGGTGCATCGGAGATGTGCCCCCTGCTGTTAACCCCTTCCCTGCCGCGAACTATGTAATTCTTGGCATGGGAAGGGCTCACAGAAGGAGTGCGCTCCCTCTGTGAAGTCGCCGGGCTCTTGCGATATAGTCGCAGAGACCTGGCCTGTTGCCATGGCAACAGGATGCCAGGTACCGGCATCCTGTGTTGCCAGATCCTATGATCGCTGTATAAACGATAAGGCATGGCAGGACAGAACTCCTGCCATGCCTTATCACAGCGATCATCAGTGCTGTGCTTTAAGTCCCCCAGAGGGACATAGATGGTGTAAAAAAAAATTATAAAAATGTAAAAAAAAGAAAAATGTAAAAAAAAAGTATTTTTATGCTTTTCCTCATATTAGCATAAAAAAGGTCAAAAAAATTAAAATGGCACATATTTGTTATCAACGCGTCCACAACGACGTGTACAATAAGTTGAATATGCTTTTTATTCTGCATGGTAAAAAGCGTAAAAAAAAAACTTGCAAAAAAAAAAGAAGCAAAATGCTAATTTTTAGCATTTTGCCTCCCAAATAATGCAATAAAAGTGATCAAAAAAGCCGTACACTCCCCAAAATGGCACCAATAAAAACTGCAGCTCGTCTCGCAAAAAATAAGCCCTCACAGAGCTCCGTGCATTAAAAAATTAAAAAGTTACAGGACTTTGAATGCTGCGATTTAGAAAAAAATAATAATTTCCAAAAAAAAGGGTTTTTATTGCAGAAAAGAGAAAAAACCTAAAAAAAATCTAAGAATTTTGGTATCTTTGTAACCGAACTGGCCTGCAGAAAAAATGTATTGCGTTATTTATGCTGCATGATTAACGCTGCAAAAAAAAAAAAAATCTATGGCAGAATTGATGCGATTTCTCTCCGTTATCATAAAAAAAAAATAATAAAAGTTTTACAATATAGTCAATGTACCCAAAAATGGCACCATCAAAAACTACAGTTCGCCACGCAAAAAACAAGCCCTTATACGGCCGCGTCGACGGAAAAGTAAGAAAGTTATGGCTTTTGAAAAAATGGAGATGAAAATCCGACAAAAATTGTTGCGTCCTTAAGCCCAAAATAGGCCATGACCTTAAGAGGTTAATATTTTTATGTATGGAGGCTATCACAGGGAATGTCTGTTCTGCTGTTTCTAATACACATGTTTATAGTAGAAAAAGTAAATTGGAAATTTTTAAAACAAACTGGAGAAAAAAATGTATTCTTTACCTGAGTTGATACATAACCTCCAAGATGATTCCTTAGCTGACTCAGCCATTTCATGACAAGAATACCATTAGTGAGTCTACGCTGCTGATAGAAGGAAAGTAGGGCGTACGCTGCTGTCTCTATATCAGTTGTCATTGGCTGAAGGTCACTGTTTGTCGTGTCTGATGGTGCAGACCAGTACTTTCCATTGTCTAAATACAGAAAGGGGAAGATAAAATATATATAAAATACGAAATGTAGAGCAAGATACAATTCTTTCCCTAAAGATAATACTTCATGATTTGTAGAGTAGAACTATCTTCCCCCCCTCTATCACCCGCCGCTCACCCCCGCTGCACCTCTGCCGAGCACGCTCGGGCCAGAAAGCAGTTACTTGAGAAGAGCAATGCTCGCTCGAGTAACTGCTTTATCCGAGCGTGCTCGCTCATCTCTAATGATAACCCCTTAGTGACCAAGCCTGTTTGCGCCTTAATGAACAGGCCAAATTTTGGAAATCTGACACGTGTCACTTTAACATAGAATAACCCCGTAAAGGTTTTGCAGATCCAAGTGATTCTGACATTGTTTTTTCACCATATATTGTACTTTATTTGGTGGTAAAAACAGATTGATAGAATTTCTGTATATTTATTAAAAGTGCCAAAATTTGGGAAATTTTTTAAAAGTTGTCCTTTTTTCACAATTTTAAATGAAATATCTCAACTATGTGTAAACATACTGTACACATTTTTGATAAGATACATATTTCCATCTTTTTACTATATTCTGGACGCACATTTGAAAAACTTTTTTTTAACCATTTAGGAGACGTACAGATTTAACATTAGTTATTAGAATTTTGAGGAACACTTTGTTTTCCTGCACCAAGCCATGATTGCAAAGGCTCATAGGTGTCAGAATGATAGATACCCCCACAAATGACCCAATTTTAAAAACTATACCCCTTAATGTATTTACTGAGGGGTTGAAGAGTGTCAGGAGTATTTTTATCCCACAGTGTTTTTTAGGAATTAATGCAATTTAAAGCAGAAAAAATAAAATTTCATATTTTGCAAATATGTAATTTTAAATGCAACATTTTTTTTTCTATAGTGCACATGAAAATGAGGATTTACACCCCAAAATGGATACCTCTGTTTCTCCTGTGTTCATAAACATACCAATTATGGCCCTAATCTTATGTCTCTAATAGAGGTGAGTGAGCACGCTCGGTAAGGTCAGTTACTTGAGCGAGCATCGCTCTTCTCGAGTAACTGCCTTCTTGTCCGAGCGAGGGGGGGCAGCGTGTGTGAGTGGCAGGCAGCGGGGAGTAGCGGGGGGGGGTAGAGAGATCACTCTCGCCCGCCCCCCCCCCCCCGCTCTCCCCCACCGCCTCCTGCCCCTCCCCCCGAGCACGCTCGGACAAGAAGGCAGTTACTCGAGAAGAGCGATGTTCGCTCAAGTAACTGACCTTACCGAGCGTGCTTGCTCATCTCTAGTCTCTAAGCACAATAGGGCCCAAACCGAAAGGAGCGGCTAGTTGCTTTCAGAACAGTCATTTAGCTTGAAGGAGTTTTAAGCTCCATAGCACACTTGTCGAGGCCTTGAGCGACCACAGTAACAAAGAACCCCCACAAATGACCTCATTTTGAAAACTAGACCCTTTAATGAATTCATTTCAATTCTCACTTGTGCAGAAAAAAATTGACTCCCTAAAAATAATCCCCACCTTCCTTTTTGGCATTCCCTAAATCTTAGATAAAAGTAATAATGTAAACTGTGTGATATGTTTGAAAACAGGGGTAATTACAGAGGACCGGGTGGGATGGACACATGGGGCAATAAAACCGGGTTTCCCTATTCCTCCCATGCTTTTTGGGGGTGTATTTCTTGACCTCAGTGGCAGGGATGGGATATAAAGTGATGCTCTCTGAGGCTTCGTAAGCTTGCTGTGGTGTGGTGGTTCCACACCTTTGATGTTGTGCTTTGACATCAGGAAATAGTGTCCAGCTGAAACATAAGACTGAGTTGGTTAACAGGATCTAGCTGGAAGCACAGGACATTTCATCAAAGAACTATTATGAGAACTTTGGAATCCTCCCATTGCAGAGCTGGTTTACTCAATCTGAGGACTATGTGCGACAAGGCACAATCACGAGTACTTCCTGGTGAAGTACCATTTATTCTCTTACTGGAATGCATTATTGACATGAAAATGAATAATTGTTATACTACTTAACATATTTTATTATAGCTGTTACTACTTCTAGATAGCGAGGGTCAGGTTTGTGAAACGGATCTATGGAGGTTGCATAAATCTCCATCTGTTTCCTAAAACTGGCATAACCATTTTCCTTTTGCTATTTTGTAACTTCAGTGTCCGCTTCATCTCCTGGTACCTGTGTCACTTACCACCCACCATTATAAGTCCACACTTAAGACGGAAGATTCTTATATAGTCCTACATAGGATTTGTTAGGATGACTACAGCAGCAGAAGCGTAACTTGAAGCTTCTGGGCCCCAATGCAAAATCTGGAACGGGGCCCGCAACTATAATGCTTTAGTCATAATACTGGGCCCCTATATGGAAAAGAGAGGCTTTATGGGACCCCTGCATCCTCTATAGTTATGCCAGCAGCATCCCCTTCCTCTCTTCCATTCTATCTTCACTAACTATATCAATTAACACAAACTTTATAGCTACTAAAGAGGTATGTAAATATTAGAGTCAAGGTGAAGGGAAATGCAGGCTGCTAGAAAATGACAAATGGGAGAAGGCACTTTTTCTTAACAAGATCTGTTAGAAAGTTATTCACATATTCTACTTTTGCAAAAAAAAATGCACCGCGACAGGTACTCCATTTTGCTTATTTTGGCAAAAAAAAGTTAAGAGATGCATAATTACTTTGTATTTACATTTCTGTACCTGTAATGCTTGCTCTTGAATTGAGCTCATTCAGAGCAGCCCTTGCTTTGCAGCTGTTGGCCAGTGATAGAGCATAGACCACAACTGACAGAGTGTAATTATTAGTTATCCCTTCAAATTGGCTTTCAAGATACTCCACAGCTTTCTGGACTCTGGATTCATAACGCTCCTGAAACAAACAGAATCTTTAATTGAATTTCTCCTATAACTATATACAAGCAACTAATGCCCTAAGTATACAATACAATACCATGATTTCTATTCAGGACAGTACACATGTATCATTGTTGTGTCATGTGATATAAACCGTATATCTGTGAAGTACATGGCGTATGTGGTTCAGGTTAGATACTGTATATCAAGGAATCAATGCTCCAAATATCAAGTGTATTCATAGCTATTCTCTGATATATTCCTATTAGTTACACAGCTCCCTTTAATTTAGCCAAAGGGGGAGTAAGAGTTGGAAAATAAAATTCCCATAAAATGTTCTCCCTTCTATTGCCAAATAGATACAGACATCATTAACATTGGCTGTCAATGGCGAGCAGAGAGTAGCTGTCATAAAACATTCACATGCTATTGCAAAATTAGCATTTTGGTTTGGCAGTATATATCAGGGAAGTGCTATAAAAGCATTTCTCGGAGCTTAATTACAAGATCCTGACCAGATGGTACAAGACCCCGGCGCGACTAGCCAGAATCTACCCCCAGTATCCGGATCTCTGCTGGAAGTGTCTCAACGAACAGGGAACCTTTATCCACCTCTGGTGGTCTTGCTCACAGATACAACCACTGTGGCGAGAAGTGGAGGACCTATACAGGGCCATCTGCAAGAGCTCGGTTGACTTTTCTCCTGAGATGGCCTTATTATCAATAATACCGGGACCACTGTCAAACATCAAAAACTCCCTGTTACGCTTCTTTCTAATGGCAACGAGACAAATAATCCCCAGAAAATGGAAATCTGTATGTCCCCCCCAACACGCCTGATGTGGCTGGAAGCCATGGATAACCTGAAACAGATGGAGGAGTTGTGCGCTAAAGATGAGATGAGGCACTCTAAATTTTATAACACCTGGGCAGTCTGGCTACAGTACCGGGCTTCACCCAGACTAGAAGACTGGTTGCAGGATGGCTCTGCTGCACTCTAGTCAGTAGAGATAGTCTCAATAGGAAAACTAAAATAACGAGATGCGTTGGCATAAAAGAAACAAATAACGGGGCGATTTCAGAACTTCGGACCATGGACAAGATGGACCTATCCTATGCTTTTCTAGTCTATAATATCCTACCCTACCCCACCCTTCTTCCCCCCTACTTGGCAATCTTCTCCCTTTCCCCTCTTACCCGCCCCCCCAACCCCCTCCATTTTCTCCCCCCCCCCTTACCAATCTTTCTGGCCACTAAGGCCTTCCATACATTTCAAAATTAAGATATAACATTATTGACTCGATTCTATCTTAAATACTTTTAATTCCCCCCTCAAAAAAGAGTTGTCCAGTGTTTAAGACTTAGGGAATATGACTGTTATATTTTGAATTGTCATGTTATACTTGTATTATTTGTTTCTTAAAATTCCGCACGGAATGTTAGGAAGAAACCAAATTCTCGGGAGACGTGACAGTGACCCGTCCCTGACTGATATGTAAACTGTATTGTTGCTGTACTGTACTTTCCACTGCGGGTAATAAAATACTTTTGAACCATAAAAGTATTTCCCTAATACACAATCAAGGGATTGTCTGTTTTTTCTCTTTCTGCCATTATACAACGGCACCATCTGCTGGCTAGAGCCTGTACTGCGGTATGGGACATGCTGGAGAGGCCCCCCGACAACAGAGCAGCCAGTAATATACAGTAAGAATACCCTGCCGGATGTCTTCCGACATCAGAGCTGTACAGCCTTCAATCAGAATGTCTTTAGACGTCAGACAGTGGATTGGAAAGGGTTAATAGGGCTGTCTGTAGTACAAGGATAAACAGAGCTGTACTTACCCCTCTGCCACAGCTGGGATCCAGTGCTGCAGTCCTGCTGTGGCACCAGCATTTGTTATCATCACCAGAAGTCAGGTGACCTTTACAACCAATCAGAGGTTGCAGCATCACGTTCTGGAACACCTACATCATGGCGCTCAGGATATGATCACTAATGCCAGGAGTACAAGCGGTGACGCTGCAGCCTTTGATTTGCAGCAGTCACCTGACTTCCGATGATGGCAACTGTTACAACAAATGCCGGGACCACAGTGGGGCTGCAGCACTGGATCCCAGTGGCAGTGGAGCGGTAAGTACAGCTTATTATTTTTCTACAGACCAGACAAGCCCTTTAAAGGAGATGTGTCATCAGAAAATTAACTGTTGTTTACATCAAGTTTTTAATTTTTTTGTGATTTTTTAAAACTTTCTATGTCACTATGTATATTTACATTACAAAATCTTGATTTCTTCTGATTTTCATTCTAGCCACTGAATCTAATAATAGTATGCCACTTTCTGTTTTGTACAACATTCTCATGTGCAGGGAGGATGTGACCTGTGATCGTCAAGTATTGTGAATGGTAGATCCTGTGTTATCAATATAGAGGTATTACCTTTCACTATAAGGCCTCATTCAGATAAGCATTTTTTTTGCACATGAATAGCCATGCAGAAAAAAATTACACAACACGTGTAGAAAAATCGCGTGTATGGGTGCATCCACATGCCCTATCTTTTGCAGATGCGAGTATTTTGCGAGTCTGCAAAACGGACATGTGAACTCTTCAATAGGGAACCGCTCTAAGAGAAGCGATCTTTTTGCGCGGCTATTCATGCGCAAAAAAACAAGTTGTCTGAATGAGGCCTAAGTGATATCTACAGAACAGTTTTTGTGCAATTTTTAAGCCAAAGGCAGACGAGAATTTTAAAGGAATGGGAAATACAAAGGAACAACTTATATACTACTCCTACCTGCAGGATCCAATTTTGGCTTTGTCTAAAAAAAAAATGTGTAAAAAAAAAAAGCATTGACAATTTTCCAAATAAACACTGAGCGTGAGTACACCTTTAAATTATTTTTTTCCCCAAAATAAACTGCTAGGCCTTGTCAATAAAACATGTTATTCAAAAATAATTTAGTTGTCCTCTGATAGCAATAGGATCGTATTCTTGCTGTCTGATTTGTCAACCTGACATGTCATAAAACTGTATTCTGAAAGAATTAGAGATGAGCGAACGTACTTGTTTAGGGCGATTTCGCAATCAAGCATCGCTTTTTTCGAGTAACTGACTACTCGGGCGAAAATCTTCAGGGGGCGCCGGGGGGCAGCGTGGTGGAGCGGGGGGTAGCAGTGGGGAACAGAGGGGAGCTCTCTCTCCCCCCCCCCCCCCCCCCCCATTCCCCTCTGCAACCCCCCGCTCACCCCCAGCGTCCCCGAATCTTTTCGAGTCAGTTACTCGAAAAAAGCGATGCTCGATTGCGAAATTGCCCTAAACAAGTACGTTCGCTCATCTCTAGAAAGAATCCTTACCATCAGACATAGCATGTTTGGCAAAACAGCAATTTTTCTGGGGTCTTTCTCTTGCATTTTTTTCAGGAAACACCACAACCGGATATTAGCTGTGAGTCAGTGCGCAAAAATAAAACTTAAAACTCATTGTGTGGCTGCTAAAGTTTCTCCCAACTTTTGGTGTGTTTTATGGATCCATAGCATATTTTCAAAAACACAGCACACTCTAGGAACAGTGTTTTTTTCTGGTGCTTTTTCATAGGCTTTTCTAGTTAAAAAAAAAAAAAGGCCTGAAAAAAAAAAGTATGAGAAAGATGTCTGTGTAAAAAATGCCACCCGAGTAGTGCTTGTACAAAACACATCTAATCAGTGATGATAATGTGGGGCCTCTTCAGTGTTTGGAATTAAGGGATTGCATTGCAATTCTGATACAGAACTTGGACAGGAGTGGCACGGTTTCGGAAAAAAAAGACAAAAGAGAACTGAATTTTAATAATTGCCTCTTTGTTCTACAGATCACCATCCCAACTGTACTTACTCTGTAGAATTCATCCTCCAGCATTGAAGTCACTATGTAAGCTGTGAGGGTGACCGGACCATTCAGTCCACCTTGCAGTTCTCTGTGAATGACTCGTCCAGGCTCAGAAAATATGCCAGTGTCTATATCTTGATGCTGGATCAACCATTCTACTGCTTGATTTAGGACGTCTACACTGATGTAAATGAAGGGGCGAGCTTGTAGAAAGCATCTAAATACAAATGCTGTAAGCCTGCAAAAAATACAAAGATTTTAGTTTTATCATGAAAATGAGAGACAAAAAAAATGTTAAAATGCTCCAAAGTTCCAACAATATAATTTTATGTAATGCTCACTACAAGGACAATGTAGCAATGTAACACTGCAACCTATTGACTGCTCAATGTATGAAACACATCTACTTTACTTAGGGCTCCTTCACACTGGCGAGAAAATTGCATGATTTTCACGTGATGCGAGAGTGAGTACGAAACCAATGATGTTCAATGATTTCTTTCACATTTGCAATGTTTTCACTCATGCGATGTTGCAAGAAAAGAAAATCACGGCATGTCCTATTTTTCTGCGTTTTGCATTTTTTTCTAGCTCACATTTCCCTATGGAACCTCCTTGTTATTGCATCGCAATGCACGAATTTGCGATTTTCGTGCAATGCGTTTTCAACATTAGTAACTCCTATTCATAAAATCGTAGGCGGCAGCAATGCGATGCATGATTTTTCACAAAAAAAAGCATAGCTGCCGCTCAAAGATCACCTGAACAAAGCTGCGATTTTCTTGCGGCGATATCGCGGTCGCCGGTATGAAGAATCCCTAAGGGTTATCTGAGATAAGTTAAAAAGTCTGCTTTTTTGTCCAGTTGCAGCACCATCTCTGGTCCAATCGCTATGCCTGACATTGCAGCTCAACTCCAGTCACTACAGATAGCTGTAAAGTGAGGGATGAGGTCTCACACAATTAAAGACAGACCGAGTTACCTGTGCCTGAGCATTTTGGTAGCCAAGGACAGAACATAGAAGATATGAGGGTTATTATAGCACAAGGCAACTTCTAATCCCAACGTCACAGAAGGATCTGGGAATAAAAACTTATAACCATCTTTGATACTCTGAACAGAGATCTGAATAATCACGGACTATCTGAGAGATCTGGAGCAGAGGAACTTCAGAGGCCCCCAGCACACCAGCAGCAATATACCCTTTGTAGAATATCTGTCCCTAACAACAGACCACATGTCATATAGGCATATAAATGTGGTCTGTTTTTCTGTCCTGTGCTCAACTGTAAACTGGCCACTGATTACAATGTGCCTGTGTTATATATGGCTAGGTCATGTAATGCAGCCATCCTGTGAAACTGCTGCCCTTATGCAAGATGGAGGACACATTTGATGACATCAGCAAGATATCCTGACTGCTAATTGGCTGCACGCTGACCTCTGCAGCAGACATTATGGGAAATTCGATTTTCCTGAGATTTTCACCGAAGGTTGGTTTGGACTTACCCGAATCAATCTTGCAAAAATCAGGACAATTTTATCGCCTCACTGACCAAGACAAGTAACACTAGTTATTAACCCTCTGTGCACTCTGGAGCCCTTTTATTCTTTGTTAATTTAAGTTCAAAAGTTGGATGAGAATGCAACAAAATCAGTAACATTTAAAGAATAAATGTATTGACTCGTGATGAACTGCTTTGGTAGAATGATATTTTCTTGAAACGGAGGGAGTGGCGAAAAGAAAGCTAAGCAGATTTTTTAGTTAGTGGGTTATTCCTCTTATAGACATTTGTGGCATATTCTTCTCTGAAACTCACAGCTATTTCTAGAACAGGGGACCATGACCCCTCTCCCATCTGGTGAGGGGGACACCAGCCTCTGCATTTAGGCAGAAAATTAATGGATGTGGGACCTGCACCTATGAGATATTTCTAGTATATACCATGGATATGCCATAAATGTCTACAATGGAATTAACCCTTTTATAACACACAAGTCCCAAGAGTTTAATCCAGTTTAAGCTTCTAGAGCAGAATTGTTCCTACCTGATAACATTTCTTATAAAAGTGTGCCTTTTTTCTTCATTATTGATAACTGAAATTCATCAAAAACTTAGTCCCGTGTATAGTGAAATAAAATCTTATGCTCACCAGGTACTGCCAGAATAATCGGAGTCTCCAAATGCACTAAAAGAACCATCCTTTCGCTTATAAATCATCTCCCTTTGATAGCCTGTACATGAAATATACACAATTTTAGTAATATAATATATTATTACATTTTATGATACTGTAATACAAATGTATAGTAGATGATTAGTCATTTAGCGACTGGGCTAATTCTCCAAGTTGAGGTTAAGTACATAGTAAAGAGAATCCTCCTATGTTCAGGATTCTGGGATCGCTTTAGTAAAGGTTACCTGAATGATTGGACAGAAAACAACCCATATAACTATGTTCTAACCCCAATATTATAAGAAAAACTGTTCAATCACTTGAACAGAACTGAGTCACAATACCAAGTGTGGTTAATTAATAATCAAGAATGAGCCAAGAACGAACTGAAGCCTAAGGCCTCTTTCACATAACCGTATGCGTTTTTACACTCGCCGGATCACAGTCGAAAAGAAGAATAGCCGCGATCAAGGAAGTCCTTCGGTCGGCAGAAACCCTCTTAATGACTCATTAATTAGAGTTGAGCGATACTCTGCCGACTTGATGCTCATTCGAGTATTAGCATACTTGATGGTGCTCGTTACTCAAACGAGCATCAAGCGGTATTCGACCCCGCCCCAGTTTTTGGCTTCTCCCCGCTGTGACGTGCCTGTTTTGGCCCCTCCCTGCTGCGACGCAGCATGCGTCATTGGCAAATTTTTTTGTCTGGCAGGCAGGGGGGAGAGAGAGAGAGAGAGAGAGAGAGAGAGAGACGAACCTAGGGGAGAAAAAAAAAAAAGCTCGGCACCCGGCATCCCACATACAAAAATGCTCGAGTCTCCCATTGTAGTCAATGGGGTTCGTTACTCGATTAGAGCTCTCGAATTTTACAAAAAGCTCGACTTGAATAACGCGGACCCGAGCATTTCGGTGCTCGCTCATCTCTACTATTAATGCCTAAATAGAGCCAGCTGTCTTCTTTACTGAGGATTGGATGCAGCTAAACTCCCTCCCCCTCCCTTTTTTTTCTGCATCCATAAAAGTTAATAGGAGCTTCTAGCGTATCTCAGGAAAAGATAGGACAAGACCAATCTTTTCACATGCCATATAAAAGCAATTGCCGTTTTCGGTCAGGGATGTCCTAAATTTTCCGATGCGATTTCCCATATTTTTCAGACACAATGCTGTTATGAGACAGAGCGAGGTATTGCCAGCGTGCTTGAGATAAGATGTCATGCACAGTGCACTCTTTGCCATACACAATGATAGCGGGCTGACCGCTGGTTCCACAGGCTAGTAAAACGCTACAAAATCTACGCAGCATTTTACGCATATAGCCATGTGAATGTGCTTTTAGAGTCTACTTTCGAGATATACATTGAAAAGAATCTCCACTGTGTATTATGCTTTTTTTTACTGAATAAGGGCTCAGTCACACGGGCGCATCGGCGCCCGTGTGACTGCAGCCAGTAGACAAACGTACCCGAAGACGGACGTCTCTCTGCAGCGCCAGAGGAAAGAACATGTGACCGGCTTCATTTCCAGTCATGAGTTCTTTCATCAGCGCTGCAGAAAGACGTCCGTCTTCAGGTACGGCCGTCTTCTTTCTGCAGTAACGGCTCAGTCACACGGGCGCATCGGGGCCGGTGTACGGGTGCCGATGCGCCCATGTGACTGAGCCCTAACTTTGTATAGCTATTTCATATAACAAAAACAAAACTGTTTGCTAACACTGTTTTGACCTTCATCAGGATCCTTGAGCTCTGAACTTTGTTTGGGATATACGATGGCAGCTTTTTCAGGCATAAAACTAAAAATACGCTCTTAGGCCCCATGCACACGGCAAGGTTGGATTCCGAATCCGAGATTCTCCGGTGCCCCTGCAGTGACCTCCTGCTTACCCGTCCACCTTCTGCTCTCTGCTTTGCAATGTGCTGGCTGGCGCACAGCTGCACATGCACAGAGTAGAGCCAACGAGTCAGCGGTGATAGGACATGCCACGATTTTGTTACCGTGTGGATTTTCCGCAATCAAAATCGCAGCTGTCTGCATGGGATTCCGTGCATGCATGCAATCCCATGGCAGCGTGCAACAGCAGAAATTCCATGTGGATTCTTGCTGCGGAATTTCCATCCATGGGCATTGGGCCTTAGTATGATTACTTGTATTGCATTAACTTACCTTGCTCCATGTAGTCTATGGCTCTTTCTCTAATATCTGATTTAATCTGCTTAGTTGCTATCAAATACTTAAGAATAAAAATGTTTGGTGCAAAGTTGATCATGTTTTGCTCTCCACATCCATATGGCATCATGATAAGTGATTCAAGACCATTTATTGAAGGTGCGAGAAGATCTCCTGTTAAAAAATAGCATTGGATTTAGCAACAATGGACGCCATATCCAAGTACATGACACTATTCGTATTAAATAGGTTGTACCAAAATATAAAGTTATTCCTACCCACAGGATCGAGGATAACTTTAGGATTGGTGAGGGTCCGAACACAGGGACTCCCACGAAACCCGAGATCCTGTGGGATAGAAGATAACTTTATATTTTGCTACAACCCCTCTAACTATAGATTCTTTTGCAGATAATACTTGTAATTCATGAGTTCAAGAATTGATCTATAGGTGGCTTTTAAAGTAAAAAGCATAAGGGTCTAGCATATTAATTCTAAATGAAGGGGTTATTTCATCACAGAAGGTAATGGCATATATTGAGCTTGAAGGAAGAGGCTGCATCTTAGTGATATGCCATCATTTTCTATGGTGGAAACAACCATTTAATATTCCTAACATATGATCATTCTAAAAAAAAGTCATGCAATAATAATTCATGGAAGGAATTTTTTAGATTTAAAGTGACCCTCGAGTCCTGGACCATCAAAGATGGCTGCACCACTTCTCGGACTACCTGATGTACACTGAGCATTTGTATACATCGGTATTCTAAGATACTGCATACTGACCTGACTAATTAGTGCTTCTCACATGGGCAGAACAGCTCATTCAAAGCAGAAGTAGTGTGTTAGACTGATGATGCTTAATTAATGCACGATTTGCATCAGGTAGTCAAGGAAGCAATTTGGCCATCCTTGTTTGTCCCAGCCTAGACAGTCACTTTAAGTTAAAGGACGCATTTTAAAAACTATTATCAGGATCTTTTAAGTGACCCTCCAATCCTGGAGAAACAAAGTTGGCTGCACCGTTTCTCTGACTAGCTGATGCACACTGTGAACAGTATACATGCTTAGTCTAAAACACTACACACTGCTTTGATTGGCCAGTGCTGATTATGTGAGAAACACTAACCAGTCAGATCAGCCTGTAGTGTCTTTGACTACCCATGCATACTATACACAGTGTGCACCTGGTAGAGAAGTGGTGCAGTAATCTTTGATTCTCCAGAACCTGAGGGTCGCTTTAAGAAGACTATAGTAAGTCAGAAAAGTTGCAATAGTAAGATAAATAGGGTATATAAGAAAATTCTTAAACGTTCTAAAAACACAATTACATTTTAATTTTTTTTGCAGATTCTTACCATTAATTTCTCCATCACTTTTCGGATCACCACTACTCTTTTAATTGTAAGCCTACAAAACTATGGAGAGTGTGTCATGTGATCGTGTCAGCAAACCTGCTACAGAGACACGCGGTCCATAGTCCACTAGATAACAAATCATTCTATAAATTCCTAAAACATTATCTGATATTGAAAAGAATACTTAGTGTCGAAAAATTCTTCTTACCAACAACTGTGACAAACCCTTCTATAGTGTCTGGTATAATATCACTCGGAAATGTTAATGAGAAGTTCTTTGATACATTTTGAATCCCATTTCCAGTAAGGTCAAAGAGGACAGATTGTGAATAGAAGTATTTTACTCCTTCGGCCTGCAGAGTATATAAACAGATGGTTGCCATATTTGCTTTAATGATATTCTATAAAACAATCAAATATACGCAGCACCAAGATATGGATGAAACATATTTTACCTTCACTACCATTGTTTTGCTTAAAACTTCAGTTGCTGCTTTTGACGTCACTGTCACTCGGACCGTAGCATTACCCAGTTTTGGGGGTTTTATTGGAAAAAGAATAGTTGTTCCAGCTTCACTTTGAAGTGTCACATTATATTGGCCCGGTGTGGTACTCATATTGTTATTAGGTACAATGATATTAAATGAATTGCTGGATTCCAAAGTTACCACAACCTGCAGACATTGTATGAGTTTAAAAAAAAGTCCATGAGTCATGATATACCTTAATATCCAAGACCAAATGATACCTTACATTTTACCTAGACCATGGCCTTAATGCTATTGTGCCAGTATAATAAATATATACATTGAGCAATTACTGACATATCTATTCATACTTAGGCCGTCCTTTACCTGGAGCAAACCATCAGCCTACACTTTCCCTCATCTAAATATGATTTCCTAGTTAAAGCATAGAGGCTTGATTGCAACTTCCAGCCCATACGCAGATAGAAACCTTAATGTTACAGTAAAACACAGAAACCTTCTAGCCTGCTTTGAGATATTCTTCATATTAAACTATCTTTCTTATTTTAGTGGTAAACAGGAATTAAATATCTAGATGTAAGGGGGATGTGGTTGTTGCTGGCGGCTTTCTTGTTCATTTGACGTTCTGCCATTTCAGTGATTTGTAAATGACTGTGACTTTAAAAAGGAGAGGAAATGAAGAGCTGGGGATACTCCTCTGTGTCTGTGCAGCTGTGCTGCAGTGTGGGGGGGCTGGGGATACTCCCAGGAGTCTGTGCAGCCATGCTGTGGAGTGAGGAACAAGGATACTCGCTGGTGTGAGAGAAACTGTGGTGCGCTGAATTAGCCCTATAGGCATGAGCTCCTCAGAGGGATAGATATTTCTTTTGGATAAGGGCTGAGTGGAATACAAGCATTGGTTAGACTTCTACCTCCTTGTTCCCCTCCTCTCTTCTGCCCAACAATAGTGATGCAGAGATGTTAGAGATTACATTACTGGCGAACATATAAGGACTTTTGAGAAACTCATTACACAGAAAAAGACAACTTACTTAAATTACTGTGACTTTAAAGAGGGGAGGGATTGAAGAGCTGGGGATACTCCTCTGTGTCTGTGCAGCTATGCTGCAGTGTGGGGGGCTGTGGATACTCCCAGGAGTCTGTGCAGCCATGCTGTGAATTGAGGAACAGGGATACTCGCTGGTGTGAGAGAAACTGTGGTGCACTGAATTAGCCCTACAGGCATGAGCTACTCAGAGGGATACATATTTCTTTTGGATAAGGGCTGAGTGGAATACAAGCATTGGTTAGACTTCTACCTCCTTGTTCCCCTCCTCTCTTCTGCCCAACAACAGTGATGCAGAGATGTTAGAGATTACATTACTGGCGAACTTATAAGGACTTTTGAGAAACTCATTACACGGGAAAAGACAACTTAGATTGAAACCCCAGTTATCGAGTAAGGATTTATTGAAACCTGATACATGCGTACTAGACTTTTAATGAAATACCACTAACACGAATACTCTCTAATTGCCAATAAGTACACAGTCGTGAGTTACCCCAGAAAGTAAGCAGTGTATCAGTTTTCTTTTTAAATTTCATTAAAGTTTGTTACTGAAAGCATACCTGTCGGCTCCTGGGCCCTATGTGAGCCTTTGTGCTACCGAGACAGCCTCAGATCACCGGTGAAACCCTGAACCAGATATCTAGGCTACCCTCCCATATACATTATAGAACTAATACACTGTTAGTGCTAAAGGGAATTGTATGGCTGCTTTCTTTTAGAAATAGTCCCACTCTTGGTCGCAGTTCAGATTTTCATTCACTTGAATTGGACAGAGCTTCAATACTACAAAACCCCATAGAGAACTGTGGTGCTGTTTCTAGAAGAAAGTGGATGTGTTTTTTTAATCCATGACCTGAATTCTCTGATTGTACGTTTTGAAGTGCAATAAACAAGCTGTTAAATTGAACAAGAACTAAATTAGAATAAACATACCTGCAAAGTTTCTTTTAGAGAGTTAAATAAAATTACTTCTAGAACACATTGTTCGCCTCTTATTAATGAAGATGGTATGTGCAGTTTAGTCATCAAAGGCTTAAGTACAGATATCTAGAAATAAATGATTCCCGTCAAACAGCAATTAGAAAACAAGACTTTAAATCCAGTGCATTTGTTGAAGTTGAGTGAGATGTACCACCTCCTCAGATCCAGCTTAAAGAGGTTTTCCAGATAGCACCCATTATCAGTCCCAGGATACACCAAGGTCGGAGCAGAAGCTGCTACTCCGACTCCTGTGTAGTGGCCAGAACTTGTAATTGCAGGTACAGCTCCCATTGATTTCAATGAGAGCTGTGCCTGCAATTACAAGTGCTGACCACTACACAGGAGTAGAAGCACGAGCTTCTTCTCCACCCCCGATGTACCACAGCAAGACAGTGGGCGCTGCCTGGAAAAACCCTTTAACACAAAATACTAGTTTTCACTGGAATATTGGTGTACAAGGAGGGTGCATAACTTGTTATTTCATAGAATAGTAAAATACCAGCATCCAACAGTCCAAATATTTCAAAAAGCCGGCAAATTTTCCTGACATGGAACTGCATAATAACCTAAACTTTCACAAGACCAGAAGTAAAAACTAAGCCAATAACAAATTATAGGCCTCATCTGATTCAAAAACGAAATGGTAGCAGATTTATGCTGACATTATATGTTGTATTTTTTATTCTTAGAACAAGACTGAAAAGAATCATAGGTGCCAATAACGAGAACACTGTTCTTCCTCTTTACAAGACGCTGGTCAGACCACACATGGAATATTGTGTACAGTTTTGGGCACCGGTACTCAAGTAGGACATATCAGAGCTTGAGCGGGTACAAAGGCAGGCAACTAAAGTAATAAATGGAATGGACGGACTACAATTACCAGAGAGGTTAAATTAGGGTTATTTAGTTTAGAAAAAAGATGGCTGAGAGGTGACCTAAAAACTATGTATAAATACATCAAGTATCAATATACAGCTCCCTGTCACAATTTATTTATAACAAGGATTGTAACTGTAAGGTAGGGTTCACACAGTGCGGATTTGCTGCGGTTTTCCCGCGGTTTGCCGATGCATATCCGCACTGCGGAAAAAACGCTGCGTTTGCAGTGCAATGCAGCACAAATGAGTTTTGGAAAAAAGGCTGTTCTCACAGGACGGATTTTTTCCGCACAGCCGCAGTGCGGAAATGCAACTGCGGTGCGGTTTTAAAAGAAACAGCATGTCCATTCTTTCTGTCTTTTCCACTGCGCTTTTTTGTCCATAGACCTCTATGGATGCAGCAAAACCAAAATACGCTGCAAAAAGTAAAAAAGCGCTGTGGAAAAAAAACGCTTGCGGATTTTTTCGCAAGAAAATCCGCAGGAAATCCGCAAGCTAAAATTACCCTTTGAAGCGGTTTTGCCGCAGAAGCAGTTCCTCTGCGGCAAAACCGTAATGGAAAAACCACGGCAAAACCGCAGCAAATCTGCCCTGTGTGAACCCAGCCTAACAAGGTGGCATCATCTATGGTAAAGAAGGTTTCTACACCATCTATACCAGCATAGAAGGGGGTTATTTACTGTAAGAGCAGTAAGACTATAGAACTCTCTGCTTGAGGACGTGGTGATGGCGAACTCATTAAAATAGCACAATAGAGGCCTGGATGCCTTTCTTGAGTGTTATCTCACATGTTATAGTCACTCTATAGGAAAGACTACATGGCCAACAAAAGCAAACTGCAGCATTAGTAAATAAAAAAAGTTTTAGGAAGAATCTCACCTCAATAGGTATATCAGTTGCTGCTAGACCACGTCCCTCAGAAATAACAAATGCAGTCGCCACCCAAGTAGTGTTTTTGTTAGGAACAGATACTTGAAATTTGGTTGTTAAGGATGAGCTGTGAAAAATAGTTGTATTTTACTCCCCATAAAGAAGGTTTATATACAATAATGCACCATTAACCCTTTCCAATCCACTGTCTGACATCTTCCTACATTCTGATTGAAGCTTGTACAGCCTCCCTGGCGCACACACTGGCTTTAGCCAGCAGATGGCACCATTGTATAACAGCAAAAAGACAAAGCCTTTTAGGAAACACTGAATCCAAATTTGAGCTAGAAGGGGTTAAAAGTGCTCTAACAATCTGATGCATTCTAGGAGTAATTTGTTTTCCACAGTGTTTAACCCTGATAGAAAGTCATTCACCACTGAAGAAATGGCTAAAGAGGATTACAATGTGCAATAGCCATAGGATGTAGAGTTGCAAGTAAACCTTGGGATTTACCTGAATTTCTGAATTGATTTCTAATAAAATGTTGTTGGGTTGTTCCGATCCCCCCACCCAGACCCCCACTGGTTTTCATGATTTGTTGCAATAGAATCTGGGACGTAAATACTTTATGCAGAGTTTGTACCATTTGATTAACATAACATGCCTACTACTTTGGTGGTGCAAAATATTTGTACTGTGATGCAAAAAATAATTAGAAAAAAAAACATGAAAATTTAATGTGTATAAGTATTTGACCCCCCACCCAAAAAATAAATAAAAATTAATACTTGGTGTGGTGGAGCCACATTTTGGTGCAATTGCAAATGCTAGTCTCGTGTGGTATGTTCCTATTAGCTTAGCATATCTAAATAATGGGATCTTTGCTGATTTTTACAGGCATCACTGTTCCAACTCTTTCCCGTTTGATGGGTTCTGCGGGTGTACAGCAGTTTTCAAATTATAACATATATTCTCAATTGGATCAAGATCTGGGTTTTAAGTAAGCCATTCTAAGAGTATGAAATGTTTCAGCTTAGACCCCTTCAGTGTAGCTTTAGCAGTATGTTTAGAGTCATTGTCCTATTGGAAAGTGAAGCATTGGCAGACTGGAAAAGGTTTTCCTTAAGAATTGCCCTGTATTTACTGCCATCCATCTTTTCTTTTATCCTGACCAATTTTACAGTCAGTGCAGATGAAAAGCTTCCCTACAGCATCATGCTGCCACCATCGTACTTCACTATGAGAATGATGTTCTTGGGGCGCTGGGAAGTGCTAAGTTTGTACCACACATAGCATTTCCCATGATGGCTAAAAAGTTCAGTTTTAGGGCTTTTACCCGCTAGGGAAATTTTTCCCTGCGATGCGACAGCGATGATTATGAAACCAATGATTTTCAATGGTTTCATACTAATTTGCAATGTTTCAGCAGAGCTTCGCATCACAGGGAAGAAATCTGCGATATCGCTCAGTGTTTTCAATGGGGCCAGCGGCAGCAGCACTAGCCCAATTGAAAACATAGGGAGTATATCGCTGACTTTTGTCACAGCTGTGGCAGGGGTTTCCTTCATCCCTGCAGGGACCGTAGGGATGAAGGAATCCTCTGTCACAGCTGTGGCAGAAGGCAGTGATATTATACAATTGCTTTCAATGGGGTCGGCGCTACCTAGGAGTGAACATTCTGTAAAGATTACTCCAAGAGCCCAACGAGTAATCCTGAAAGAAGTAAAATAGAACCCAAGTGTAACAAAAAAAGGCCTACAGGAGACTATACAAATGGTAAACACTTCTATTTATCTGTCTACTATTAGAAGGATTGAAGAATAATCATGTGTCCACCTCTGAAAAAGAATGATGTCATGGAAGGACCCCACAAAGGAAGCCACTGATGACCAAGTCATTCAACTAAAGAATAGTTGAAAAAGAAGAGGACTTGTGTTTTGGAATGGTCAAGTCAAAGTTTTCATCCTAACCCTAACGAGATGCTGTGGCATGACCAGAAGAGCAGTGTACATGCAAAGAGACCTAGATGTACAGTGTACATGCAAAGAGACGGATAAATTGAAACACATTTGTAGGAAGGAATAGTCCAAAATCCCTCCTCAATGTTGTTCAAATCTTATTTGGAACTAAAGGAGGAGGGAATTAGAAGAGGTAATTTCTGCTAAACGGGGATCTAAAGGTTATCAAATTCAAGGGTTCACTTTCTTTTTCTTCTCGCATTGAGGATGCTTGCTTCATGTAGTCAAGAAAAGACTTGACCGGTACAACTGTTTGTTATTGCTCGAGTTAAATTGTGTTTGTCTATAAGTGTGACCTAGCTAACAATGCAGAAATCTAGATAACCCCAGTAGGTTAACTTACTTTTTTTGTGACTGTAATCCATTAAAGGGGTTGTCCCGCGCCGAAACGGGTTTTTTTTTTTTTTATTCAATAGGCCCCCCGTTCGGCGCGAGACAAACCCAAGGGATGGGTTAAAAAAAAAAAAGGTTTAGTACTTACCCGAATCCCCGCACTGCGGCGACTTCTTACTTACCTTACCAAGATGGCCGCCGGGATCTTCACCCACGATGCACCGCGGGTCTTCTCCCATGGTGCACCGTGGGCTCTGTGCGGTCCATTGCCGATTCCAGCCTCCTGATTGGCTGGAATTGGCACACGTGACGGGGCGGAGCTACGAGGACCAGCTCTCCGTCACGAGCGGCCCCATTCACCAGGGAGAAGACCGGACTGCGCAAGCGCGTCTAATCGGGCGATTAGACGCTGAAATTAGACGGCACCATGGCGACGGGGACGCTAGCAACGGAACAGGTAAGTGAATAACCTCTGTATGGCTCATAATTAATGCACGATGTACATTACAAAGTGCATTAATATGGCCATACAGAAGTGTATAACCCCACTTGCTATCGCGGGACAACCCCTTTAAAGTGGATTTAACATACTTTACCTTATATTCGTTTCCAGCCAAATCCAGCTTTCTGGGAAAATGGGCATGTCTTGTGGAGGTGCAACTTCATCAACTACTTTGTTGTTGGATCCTAAAAAAATTATATGCCATTTCCATTAGGTAAAAGTACATATAGAAAGACAAAAAGGCATGATACTTTGATGGAGGTGTCAAATCCAGCTCATTACTTCACCAGAGATCCAGGTTGCATGCTCAGCAAGTTGGTAGACACACACAACACACACATATTTAGAGAATGTTTACAGGACCATATGTATGGTCAGTGGCCCCCCCATATGTTTGCTTCTATCAAGATTTGGTATTTTTTGCAAAATGTTAAATGAGGTACAGTAATTTATAGACTGCAAATACAGATGTGTAATTAAATCCTATGAGCTTGTGTGTCTTGATCCTGAAAGTAAGCAAAGCCAGCCAAGGTTTGAAAAAAGTGTAAGTGATACTGTAGTGAAAGAAGGGAGAAAAATGTCCCCTACCTTCCTTAGGAGAGTCTCTGTTTTAGACTGTCTAATACATGTTTGAAGTTGTGAAAGTCTTTTAAAAGGATGTGTTTCCCCATATACTATACCCTAGTCTTGGATAGAAGGCAATATGGAATTAAAATGCAAAACTACATGCAAGGGTGGTATTACAGCTGCTAGCAACATGGTGTCTGTAGGTGAAAAGACATTAATAGAGTTAGGAAAACCAAAGCAAGATCTGTATACAAGCTGAAAAATAAAAATAAGGCAAGAGAAGAGAGATTCAAAAAGATCTAGAAAAGCTTGAACAGTGGGCGGTGACTAAAAGAAATGCAATGTCCCCCATCTGGGCAAGAAAACAAATACAGAATGGGCAGAATTGGGCTAAGCAACAGCACGTGTGAAAAAGACTTAGGTATACTATTAGATCATAGATTAAACATGAGTCAACAATGTGATGCAGCAGCAAAAAAGGCAAAACCAATTCTGGGATGTATTAAGAGAAGCATAGAGTCTAGATCACGTGAGGTAATTATTTTCTTCTGCTCTTCCCTTGTCAGACCTCATCTAGAATATTGTGTCTAGTTCTGGACACCCTGATTTTAAAAAGACAGACAAACTGGAGCAAGTTCAGAGAAGAGCCACCAGGATGGTGAGTGGTCAGCAAATACTGTCCTATAAAGAACGGTTAAAGGATCAGGAATGTTTAGCTTGCAGAAAAGAAGGCTGAGAGGAGACTTAATAGTGGTGTACAAATATCTGAAGGGCTGTCACAGTGCAAAAGGATCAGCCCTATTCTCATTTGTACAAGGAAAGATTAGAAGCAGTGGGATGAAATTGAAAGGGAGGAAACACAGATTAGATATTAGACAGTGCGGATGATCAATAAGTGCAACAGGTTGCCATGGGAGATGGTGAGTTTTCCTTCAATGGAAGTCTTCAAAGAGAGTCTGGACAGACGTCTGCCTGATCAAACGTGTGATGTACTGGAAGTGACATCAGGCAGGAATCTGTGGAGCAGGGAGCCGCAGCAGGTGAGCTTCGGAGTGGCATTAGAGCCACCAACCACTAGGAAAACCAGGAGAGCCGCTGGAGGACAGCTGCTGGAGTATCCATTCAGCGGGTAGAAGAGGAGCAGGTCCCAGATTGGCAGCCAGAGAGTGCGACCGCCGTGACAGAGAGGTCCCAACACTGAGACTATGCCTGGGGGTGATGTCATTAGCAGCCCAACCAGGCTGTGAGGAAGAAGACTGCTGCTGACAACAGGCAGATAAGTATATTCTGTGTGTGTAAGTGGGGTGAGGGGAAGGCGGATCTATTAATTTTTTTCTCAAGTATATTCACAAAGAAAAAAGAAAAGTCCCATGAGATGCAGGGGGATAAAACGAACCCCCTGCTTAATATTACCTTCCTAAGGCAGGAGGAAGTGCAAAATTGGTTTAAAAAGATCAAAATTGACAAATCGCCAGGCCCAGATATAATACACCCAAGGGTTCTAAAGGAACTAAGTGACACATGATAGATACATTTCTTATATTTAGAGATATGGTTCCAATATACAAAAAGGGGTCTAAAAGTGAGCCTGGTGACCTATAGGCCAGTAAGTCTCACTTCAATTGGGAAAATATTCAAAGGGTTTCTGAGAGACACCATCCTAGAATACCTCAAGGAGAACAACGGAATAACTCCTCATCACCATGGGTTCATGAGGGGTCGATCATGTCAGACCAATCTGATCAGCTTCTACAATAAAGTAAGTTCTAGGCTGGACCTGGGAGAGTCTATTGATCTCGTATATCTGGATTTCTCTAAAGCATTTGACACCGTGGCGCATAATAGGTTGATATATAAAATGAGGCAGCTCGGACTGGGCGAAAACGTGTGTATCTGGGTAAACAACTGACTCGGGGATAGAAAGCAGAGGATAGTAATAAATGGTTCATACTCTGATTGGGCCACCGTCGCTAGCGGGGTGCCACAGGGTTCAGTATTAGGCCCCATTCTGTTCAATATATTTATCAACGACCTGATAGAGGGGCTGCACAACAAAATATCAATATTTGCAGATGATACAAAATTATACAAGACAATTAATACAACGGAGGACAATGTGCGGCTACAAAAGGACCTAGATAAGCTGGGGGCTTGGGTAGAAAAATGGCAAATGAAGTTCAATGTTGATAAATTTAAGGTTATGCACATGGGCAGGAGAAACTATGTCACCAATACACACTAAATCATTTAAGAAAATATGGAAATCATTTGTGTGAATATACCAGTACGCAGTCTGCTGCGCCATTTATTCCAGTTAAAAAAAAACTGAAGCAAAACAGAACTGAGACAAACTGAAAGCACTTCACTTCTAGGTTTACAAAATACTCTATTTTTTTGTATTTAGTCATTTCCATCATTCACATTGGCAAAATATCATCAGAGTCACTCAGAAATGATTGAATAGCGCATTACAATAATGTGATCAGTGTAAATAAGCCTCAACGTTTGACGAAAAATGATTATTCAAGGAAGTTTCCGCATACTAATCTTTAGAAGAGATTGGCAGACATTTGGGGAAACATTAATAATAAACTTACCACGCCAATTATAAACTTTGGCATCAGTTAAACTTGATAGGGAACTCTAAGGAATATAAAAACATCAACTTTATAAAAGAATAGAGGATGGAAATTTGTGCTGTAATATATGAATCAGAAGCAAATTAATGGGCCACTTCAGTGAAAACACATTTCTCCATGCTTGCCCCCTCACCTGTCACACTCTGGAGGTCTCCTCTGTGTATTGCAGTCAAAATCAATGCAGTGCAGCCTCCTGTCTGATGCTTATTAGCCACATCTTGAGGCTGAGATTTTTTACTTTTAATTTAACATCAATCCTATTATGCATTCTTACAGCATTAGCTGTGGAGAAGGGGGCAGTTTACCTTTTGTATTCACCTGTATAAGCTAGAAATCATAAGCATACAGTCAGGAGGATGAGCTGAGATCTCCTCTATTATAACTGCATGACAGGAGATGTGTGATTATCATTAGTCACTGTGACAGGAATACCTGTAACTGATTCAGTGGTAGATCCATGTAACAGCAACACACATCTGACTAGAAAATTAATATATAAACCCCAAGTAAATCTGAGCTGCTAAGAACTGAGATCACATGACCATCTAAGGAAGAAGAGGCAGGGAGTTTTAGACAGAAAGGAACAATTAGGCAAGGTAACACTAGCTTATTTATATATACTAGAGGATAGCTACCTAATGAATGAAAAAAGAAATTCACTGAAGTGTCCCTTTGAATAATGAAATGTCCTTCTATATATGAACGTACCTCATAATGTGTATATAGTTCGTCTATCTAGAAAAAGAAAGGAACATTTCATCAGAAGACTTTCTTCTCTTTGTAAAAAGATTATTCAGATTTAATTTATAATTTTACGTAATAATATATTGGCAAATGACTTGAGCTTGGACATGCTGAAAAACAGCCGAGCGCGGCAACCTTATGATTTTTTCCTAACTCTCATTAAAGTGAATGGGTGTTACAGAAACAGAGTAGCACTGCGTAGCACTGAGCTGTTTCCTTAACTCCATTCACTTCGGTTGGAGTTATGAAAACATTGTAAAAATTCCACGCTCATTTGTTTCTATAAGCACCATGGCAAGATGGTCGGAAATCCAGACGCAGGTTTGTCACCTTAGCCAGGAAGTACTGAGATGGGAATACCTCTTTAAGGTAGAGTACAATGGCATAAGTTTATAAAAAGCATTCAACAGGAGAAATGTAGGATTTAACCACTTAACTATTTACAACCCTAATGACCAACCAATTTTTTTTTCCATTGTCGCATTCCAAGAGCCATACATTTTTTAGTTTTCTATTTACATAGTGAAATGAGCACTAATTTTTTGCAAGACAAATTGATTTTTTTTATCAGGGGTGGACTGAAATCCTGCCATCATTTTTGGGGATTTTTTAAGGCATTCACTGTACAGTATAAGGCCTCAGTAAGACGAGCATGTATTTTGACGCATCCGTGCTGCGAAAAGAAATGCGCTGCACAGATGTGCAAAATACACGTAACCGAAGCTCCGTGCTCATTGCTTCCAATGGGGCAGGCGCTGCTCCCGGCGGCCGCATTGAAAGCAATGGGATGCCGGCAACCCCCACAGTGATTTTGGGGGAAGGGCTTTAACTATAAGCTCTTCCCTGAAAATCATCCCTAGCTCTGGCAAAAAAATATATACTCATCTCTCTGCTGCTGTCGGGGCTAAGCGTGTCTTTCCGCTTGGGTCCTTGGCGCTGTACTGAAGTTCCTTCAGCAGGCAGGGATTTAAAATTAATTGAATGGCTGAGCGCTGCCTGTGATTGGCTGGGCTCTGTGACCAATCACAGGCAGCACTCAGCTGTCATTCAATGAATGACCGAGCGCTGCCTGCGATTGGCTGATCGATTTGTCAATCAGACACAGCCCTTTCAGCAGGCGGAGATTTTAAATCGGATACCATTTTTTGGAGTGTATGACACTTTTTATTAGCAAAAAACATAACTCTGGGGCTGTGTTTGACTTTCATTTTTTTACAGTGTTCCACATTTAAAATTCAGCATTACCACAAACACCCATAACAATCTTATTTTTCTGTCGATGGTGTTGTATGAGGGCGTTTATTTTTTTTATATTTAGTTTTTTTTTGCACAATGAGCTCCAGTTTTTAGTGGTACCATGAGGAATGATTTATGATACCAATTTTGGGTTCACACAAATTTTTCATAGTTTTTATTCCAGTTCTTATGAAGTGGGATACATAAAATGAGCGATTTTAGGTATGAAGTTTGTATTTATTTTTCATAGTGCTCATCGTGCAGGTTTAATAATATTCTAACTTTTACATTTGGGCCACTACAATACTAATTTTATTAATAGTGGAGAAGGGCAGTGTTTTGAGTTTTTTTGTGATTTTATTATTTTATATTTCGATTAATATTTATTCAACCTATTTTTTGTCCTTCTAGGAGATTTGAACTTCATCAGCTTCGATTGGTGATAAAATACACAGCAATGCTTCAGTATTGCCTTGTATTCTACTAGATTATTGAAAACATTGGTTTCATAATCATGCGTTTTCACTTGCTCTTGCATCGCAAGAAAACATATCGCATATGGATGGAGATGGGATTTTCGTGTGTGTTGTAGATACTCACTTTTCTTGTAGTTATGTCATTTCTGTCTTGGAGAAGCATGGAAGTCTTATCAACCACTTGCAAACCCACCAAAGATCTGGACTCTCTTACATTGATAGATAGGGATACATTTTCTGATGGTTCGGCTTTATTTTTACTCCACGATAAAGTCACCTATATTTTACAATAAATACATAATTTGCGCATTCATAATAAAACAAATTAAAATAAATAAGTAACACTATTACCTTGTTTCCTAATGTGGTTTTGACAGGAAATACTTGAGAGCTATTTTGCACAATATCACCAAAGCTACCGTTAATATTCAGATAATAGACTATCAGCTGAGCAGTCGGAGTCCAAGAATAGTCAGGAGTGAGACTAAATGTTGTTTTGTTCTTTCCTGCAGACACAATCATCCCATTGGCCATAACCTTTAAGAAAAAGATTTCCATGATATGTGTAAATGAAATATGTTATCATATCCAGTGTAGGTACATAAAGCGATGCCGCCATGCTGATAGCAGTAAGCAGGAGTGACACCCACAGAAACTTTAATGGCGCCAAAGAATGACAGACAGACACACAGTTCAACTCCAGCAACTTAATTTTTAATTGCGTACTCTGAGCGCACTCATTTAGTTCCAACAGAGGTAAGTAAGTAACAAAAAATGTCAATTATTTACAAAGGCACAATACACTTGTAGGTTCCACAATAGGCACAATTCCTAATTACAGTCACGGACAAAGGTTTTGAGGCTGACACCAATATTGGTTTTCCCAATGCTTGCTGCTTCCACGTTTCTAGATCTTTTAGGCCACTCTCACACAGGCGGTTTTTACAGCATTTTAGTGAGCATTTAAAAAGCCTGCTAAAAATGCTGTACTGAGCCTCCATTGATTTCAATGTAGCTTCTCAGACGACCGTTTTAGCCCAACTGTATCAATTAGAGGAATACTTGATCTGCGTCCAAGCCTGCCACCCTCTAAAAGTTGTGAGTTTTGCTGTGGGGCTCTATGAGTTCTTTGTAAACCCATGTGTCTACTCTCAACCAGCTCATTTCATAGATCCATATCATACTGTGAATTCGATCCAGTAGACCCATGGTTGGGCTGGTATACTAATCTGTAAAATGCACCCTTAATATGCTAAGAAATACAGTTTCTGGTTCTGATGCTATATTTACTTTATATGCTTGGTTCTGGTACTGTATTTATGTACTGAGGTTACTTCTCGTGCTGAATTTATGCATTGAGCTTGTTTCTGGTGCTGTATTTATGTACTGAGCTTTCTTCTGGGGATATATTCATGCTATGAGCTTGTTCTGGTGCTGCATTTCTGTTAAATAGATAATTAAATTATAGATGTAAATACATGGCAGCCCTAAGCCCCAGCTGCCATAGCAACTGAACCGCACCTTGCGATCTCATCGTAAGGGGTTGTTCAGGGCCCCTAAAATCTGACCAACAACTGCATTTAAAGGGTTAACGGTTGTGATCACGGGTGTCAGCTGTCATAAAGGGATCCCGCTCCATACAAACCCCAACGCTGGAGGGCATACATGTGCTTCCAAAAATGTCAAAGGGGTAAGTTTATACCACTAATTAGTTGGTTTAGTTTGATGGTAGAGTTTACAAGAAAATTGTGGCACATTTTTAATGAACAGGGTTGCATTCAGACTATGCCCCCTTCCCCATAAAGCCACCCCCCTTTTCATAGTTGATAAAAAAAAAATGTCTAAAACAGGTCTAAAATGTGGTCCAAAGCATGTAAATCAGTCTTCTGGTGCAATTTTCCATGGTTATCTGCCCTTCCATTATATACAATGTGCCACAGGCAATTTTATCCTACATGATAACCCTAAAGAAGATCGAAGGTGCAACATATTAAAATTCAAAGACGTAAATAATACATACCACATAATAAATAGCCTGCACTTTTGGAACTGTGTTAACTTGTATATTAAATGGTGTTCCAACCTATGTGACAAAATATAAATGATGACAAAGTCAAAGTAACATTGATTAATTATCATTGTAACTGCATCTTCACAAAATACTGCATATACTTTACTGCTTTCCTTAAAGAGTCACTGCACTTTTCATAAGTGTTAATCAGTGAGGGTCCCACTGTTGAGACCCCCACTGATCGCTAAAATGAGAGGGCTGTAGCGCTTACACGAGTAGTAGGCCCTCTCGGTTGTCTTCTCTAGTGTTCGACTGCTTGCGGCAGCTGAGAATGGTCCATATGGAGGTGAATAGAAAGAACAGAGCCAACCGACAACTAGTGAAGATATCCGAGGGGGCCTAGCGCTCTTGTAAGCGCTACAGGCCCCTCAGTATAGCAATCAGCAGGGGTCTTAACAGTGGGACCATCACTGATGAACACTTTTGATATGTCTCTGTGACATGACAAAAGTTATCTGAAAGTTAACTTCTCCCACTAACGTTTTGAATCAAACAGGGAAAGGTAAAAAAGAAAAACAACTTTAAGACAACTCACAAGTACGCAGAAGTTTGTCCAACTTTACATTACCTTTAAAACAATTTCTGATATTTGTAGTTGGATCGTATAGTTTGTCCCATATAACTTGTCAAAGGAGAATAATTCAGTAGTGTTCTGGTAACCAACCTACACCAAAGGATTAATATGGGCACACATTAAGGAAACAAGTAAAAGAGAAGAAAAATGAATAAGAGAAGTTCTGCGTGGTTCTTTGAAATGTACTTCTGCAATATCTACAGATTCTCGTTGAGGTTCTTTAAGGTGGTGGTATGAGATTAAAAAAAAAAAAAAAGCTTCTTCTATCCACAAAAAGCAGTACCCTCTTCCATAATCTTTGTCTGGCATTGCAGAACAGCCTCATCAAAAGAATGAGCTGCTGAGCTGCAATACCAGACACGTCCTATACTGTTTCTGGAAGGAAGCAGCCACATGTTTTTCTAATTTTAGAAATCTCTTTAAGTTCTATAAGACATACTTCTCTCTCTACTCACCTCCACTTGTATAAATTGGATTGACCGATAAACAGGAAATTTCACGTCAATGATTGCAGATTCTGGGATGGTGTAATTCTGCAATGTGACATTGTCAGCGAATTCAGTGCTACTGGTTACCCAATAATCGCCTGAAAACTGCAATATTTTAGCAGAAACCAGTTCACTCCTTTCCTCTTTACTTAAGTTATTTTTGTCAAACCTTTGTATCTCAACCTGAAAAAAAGGGGCAAAAAGACATTATATAAAGTGTCACTTTGGATATGATTGTGCTTAAAGGGTATTCCCATCTTGGAAATCCTATTTCATTGGGTTCAAAATCACAAAACAATGCACTCTTCCATAAGATGTTAATTTCCCACAATGCACAAATCTTGCACGAATTTCTCGGCCATGTGAAAGCAGCCTTAGGATAAAGACAGACATTCGGTCAGCTTGCAGTTGTGATGAGGCCATGATTGCAGAAGGTCCATTTTTTATTGTTTCCCATGGTAATTTTGATGTTTAGCACTGACAGAACTTGACTGATTTATTGATTTTTTTCAGCTTTGGATTTCGGTTGTATGCCCACTTCTGGTGGCCACTGGTCACATGACTAAATTTTGCAGCCATTGGCCAGCGGATGGGGTACATGTGGCCAGCCAGACTATGTGTTTTCAGCCTATCTTCACGGTCTTCAGACATTCTTTTGTGTTTTGTGCAGGAAGCATGTGTCTCTAATTCTGCACATGTAATCCAAATGTAACTGATTCAGCAACAGCATCTTGTTGGAAAAACACACATGCAGTTTTGGACTGCATCAAATCCACATCCTAAGCAGAGTGTGTGCCCTTATCCTTACTTACAAGACCGTATATATGTAGCTTTTTAGTTGCATCCAAAATCGGGCAACTTGCGACCATCTGAAGCATTGGATTCCAAGGTATTCATTCAGATGAGCGATTTTTAGCCACGTAAAAAAAATTGCGCCGGAAAGAATAGCATATGGGATTTTATACACCGCATCAAAGATAGGTCTTGCCCTATCTTTGGCTGAGATACGCTGGAAGCTCCCATAGACTCCTATGATAGCTGAAAAAAAAAGGAGGGAAGGGAGTTTAGCTGCATCCAATGCTGGGAAAAGAAGATAGCTGGCTCTATTTAAGCATTAGTAGTCATTCCGAGGATTTCTGCTGATCGTCAGATTTCCGCGCCGCAGCGTATTTTTTTGCCGATAGTCAGAGGCCACACATACAAACAGAAGATACAAGGCTAAAGATTGGGACTTGATCGCGGCTATTCTTCATTCATGTAATTCTTCATTCAGCGCATACGGGCGACTGTTAAAACGCATATGGTCGTGTGAAAGAGCCCTTAGTTGTTCCCCAGCCAGAAATGGAGCTGATCAGCAAGAGATTAACCCCCGTGTTCTTTGCAGGATTTCTGCAGGATTGTTTGTTTCAGGAATGTGAAGAAAATCCTTCAGACTGACAGAATTGGCAAGATTATCGACTGTTTACTTTTATCATTTATTTCTAGGTGTGGCGTTCCTGTAAACTCACTTAATGTAATAACCAGAATGTAATCATTTTAAAGGAATTTGTCAGCAAGGCCAACTGTGAGTAACAAGGTCCATTATCCTAATAAGCAATATTTTACTCTAAAGTGCTACTTGATATTAGAAAAAACATGACCTTCAGGGCTTATTCACACCAACGCATTTGCACTGGATATTAAGAGTGCAAAATTTGCGCACACAATTCGCAGTGAATAGAACCCATTGATTTCACATGTTCAGTCACATGTGCGATTTTTGCATTTCGGTAACACAAAAAAAGCAGCATGTTCTATTTCCATCCATATTGCGCAAGAAAATAGCACATTAAAACTAATAAAACGTAATTGCCCATTGAAATCAATGGGATCATGCTTCTATGTTTTTTTGTGCACGCAAGTACACAAGGCATGCATGCACAACAAACATACAGTTTAAGGCCTCATTCACACAAGCGTTCAGATTTTACGCCAGACGCATCATGTCTGAAAATTGCAATAAGGAAGAATAGCAGCGACCGAGTCCCGCAATTAATTAGCGTTTTCTCGTCCATTCACGAGGGCATATCATGGGCAGAAATCTTCAGAAGGACTTTTAATGCCTAAATAGAGCCAGCTGTCTTCTTTCTCAAGCAACGGATGCAGGTAAACTCCCTGTTCCTTTTTTTTCGGCTCCCATAGGAGTCTACGGGAGCTTCCAGTGTTTTTTGTCAAAAGATAGGTGAAGACTAGAGCTGAGCGAACATGCTCGTCCGAGCTTAATGCTCGTTCGAGTATTAGCATACTCGATAGTGCTCATTACTCGAGCGAGTACCACGCTGTGTTCGACCCATCCCCGTTTTGACCCCTCCCCGCATTACCACTTCCTGCTGTGTCGTGCGAGAGAGAAAGAGAGAAAGAGAGGTCACTTAGACCCCATTTACACATAAAGATAATCTCTCAAAACTCACTCAAATGATAGTTTGAGTGACAGTTTTGAGCGATCATCTTTGCATACTTTATAGTAGCTAATTAGCTACTATAGAGCTATGCAGACAGAGGGGACACCACTGCGGCCTCTAATAGAACAATACAGCTGCTTTGCATAAGCAAACTAGCTGACTGCTAGTGTCCCCACTGTGAATCCACAGTAGGACACAGGCACAGAGAATCTTATCAGTGCAGCCAGCTGATAACAGCCCGCTTTGCTGATAACAGCTGATCGCTCAATTCTAGCAAGCTAGAATTCAGCGATCAGCGACTTGTGCACGAAAACTGCACAATGCCAGTGCATTTAGACAGAACAAGAATCGCTCAAAAGAAGGCTTTGATGGATTTTTGAGCGATTCTCATTGTGTCTAAATGGGCTTTAAGATTTAACAGGTCTCTTACGGTTGGGGGAATTGCCCATGTTTCCTCTAAAGCTAAGGAGCTTAAACACATATCAAAAGTTGTCTAAACCTGTTGCATTTGGCAGGACTGGACGACGGGGATGATGTCAAGGGAAAGAAGGATCAGTCGCCTTAAATTTCAAAGCCTAATCCTGTTGTTCTCCTTGGAGATAAGTTATCTGGCTGTGGCTATATTTACTCTTTCTATTGAAAAAACATGGACACTCAGCATTTATTAGTATGGGCAAGTCAGGAGAAATAGTGGTTGGCCAAACAAGCATTTAGCCAACAACCATTGAAGGTGTAGGTGCACCTTAAAGGGGTTCTGTCATTAAAAAAGAAAATCTGGGCTGGAGTCCTGTCTCCACTGCATCAAGAGGCTTATTGGGACCTCGGACGTTGAACCCAGTCGATGAGAATAAAGTTCATGTTGGCACAGGTATGGAGAGAACGACACTGCATGTCACTTATTTAAGGATTATTTAGGGACTCTTTCATTCCCTTTCTCCCCCTCTCCCCCACATCTCCCTGCTACCCCATCCTTATCTCCCCTCCCTCTTCTCCTCCTCTTTTCTTCTCTCTCTCTCCAAATTATTCTTTTTATTTTTGAGCTCTTTCACTCTCTCAATATTTGATAGCTGAATTCATGTAACTTAGATGTAATGCTCACGTTTGTATATCCCTATGAGTCTCAATGGACAATTTTCGCTGTCTATGACCCTAACTGGGAGTCTAGCACCGTCTAAATGGACGAATGAGAGTGACCTTTTTGTTTTTTGTCAATTTATATGGAATGGAAATTATGTAAAAATTTCAATAAAGATTGATTCAAAAAAAAAATCTACACTTACCTATTCCTCCCTAGGCAGTCTACTTACCGCAACTTCAACTCCTTGATCTTCTCCTGGTTCCTCCAGTCTCCCAGTTCACCTCACCTCCAGCGAGCTGGATCCTCTTCTTCCTGTGACGAGGTGTACATTACTGGCATTCTGCTTCCTGCAGGGCAATGTACACGATGTCACTAGTGACGTAGCATTTACTGCCTAGAAGAGAATGCCGAATCCTCGGCAGCCTGCTTTAGTGCGACTGTGCATGCGCGATGTCTTGCTGTTAGTGTTTCATATACTTTATGAAACACTAGTGGCGAGATATCTTGCATGCTCGCTAAAGTAGGCTGCCAAGGATTCAACATTCTCTGCTAGACAGTGAACACTATGGTAGTCATAGCGTTCACTCCCCTGCAGGAAGTGAACTGCAGTTAATGGATGCTCCAAAATAGGAAGAAGAGGATCCAGCCGGCTAGAGGCGAGGTGACCTGGGGGACTGGAGGAGCCGGGAGAAGATTGGGGAGGTGAAGATGCGGTAAGAAGACTGCCGGGGAAGGAATAGGTAAGTATTGATTTTTTTTTCTAATGAGAGAACCTCTTTTAAAGGGAACTTGCTACGTTGTATAAGATGCAGTTCAGTCTGTGGTCAGCATATTATAGAGCAAATTGATATATAGTTCTGTGAGAAAACATTCAGTGTAACTTAGAAGTCCAGTGTGCAGTCTTATTCAGTGATTAGCAATTATCTCTGTATGCAAACTCATACAGAGGTAGCTGTCAATCCCTGATAGGACCGCCCATTGGACTCCTAAGTTTAGAAAGAGCAGGGAGATCAATGAATAAAATAAAGTTATATTGAATCTTTTTTCACAAAACTATGTATTAATGTGCTCTGCTCCTCCTGCTCTATAATATATTGCTCCCAGATCAGATACCAGGATTAATGTGATGGGTTCCCTTTAAGATGTAATTGTTCCCAGCAAGAGAAACCCCGGAATCTTGTAGATATGATACCTTTTAATGGCTAACAAAAATACATAATGTAATAGCGAGCTTGCAAACCTCTAGGGCTCTTCGTCAGGCTAAAATGGAATAGATGTGAAGAGGCATGAATATTTATACACACTTATGACACACATACTTATGACAAGGCACAGACATGGATGTGATTGGTTTGTACTTAAAAGAATACTGCCAGGCCAGGAATGGTGTAAGGGGTTCCCTTTAAATCATGCTGCCAACAGTAAGACTGGGTTCACACAGGGCGGCAAATCCGCCTGCGGCTGCTAATCCCAGAGTTAGCCAGCTATGTGGACGAGATGTCTCAGAAATCTCATCCACATTGGACGGTGAATCCGTTACGGATTCGCCGACCGCAGCATGTCGGTTCTTTTTTTTCCCGCTGTGGCCGCGGAAAAGCGTGCGGCCAAGCCGCTTTAAAACCTGTGGCTAAGTGGAAATCTTGCGGGTTTTCGCTGCGGCCGAACCGTGAAATTTCCACCAGGAATACGCCCTGTGAGAACCCAGCCTTAGGGTACAATGGTCTTCACAAGTTCCCTTCAATGCCATGACTATGTAAAGGAAAGCAATTCAGTGCTGGGCCATCTCTCACTTGGGGATCCTAGAGCAAGCCTAACTCTGCATTAGATATGCCACTCTTCGTAACGCTAAAATTCCATCCATTAGTTAGGCAGTGGTAACATACAGTACCTGAAATGTGAAATTTTCCCCAGCCTTAAAAGCTTGTGGTTGGCCAACACGTTTGAGGCTGTATTCATAATCCACTCGTTGTACCCTGGATGACTCATTTATAACAATACCTGTAAATAAGTATGAGGGACAAACTTAAAAGGACACTCTTTTTTTCAAACAACTTCTGCTCACCTAATAGCCTGGCAGTGTTTCATCAATCTTGTAATATACTGTATTTAAAATGTATTTGAATTCAGTGCATTACTGCCTTTGCTTGCAAAATACACACAGGGTATCCTTAGGGACTTCTGCTGAGCTAAGAGATGTCCTTGAAAATATTAGTTCTGGCAATAGCAATCACTAATAAACAAGATATAAAAAAAAACATAAGCTAACAAAGAAACAGGATAGCTGTGGGGACTTCTACTAAATTTAACTATGTCCCTTTAAAACCATTAACGCTGGCAATTGCAGTCACTGATAAACAAGAAATGAGAAAACATAATGGCTCATTTAGACACAATGAGAATCGCTCAAAAGTCGCTCAAAGCCGTCTTTTGAGCAATTCTCGTTGCCTCTAAATGCACTGACATTGTGCAGTTTTTGTGCACAAATCATTGATTGCTCACTTCAAGTTTTCTTAAATTAAGCGATCAGCTGTTATCAGCGCAGCCGGCTGTTATCAGAGCCGGCTGCATTCATAAGATTCTCTGTGCCTGTGTCCTGATGTGAATTCACAGCGGGGCATGGGCTGTAAGCCTACAGAACAATACAGCTGTTTGCTTATGCAAAACAGTTGTATTGTTCTATTAGCAGCTGCGACTGTGTTCCGCTACAGCTGCATAACTGTATAGAAGCTACTTAGCTACTATAGGGTATGCAAAGATGATTGCTCAAACCTGTAACTCAAACTGCCTTTTGAGCGATTGTCTGTCAGTGTAAATGAGGTCTTAGCGAAGGGTGCATTCACATCTGCACTGGGGATTCCGCTATCCCGTTCTGTTCGGGGAGCAGGAAAGGGGAATCCCCATGGCTGAATGACTCCGTCTGTGGATGGAACTGAACAGCGCCAGGCGAACCCCATTAACTTCTTGGCTTTTGGACGGACAAAGAAAATTGCTGCATGCATTGCTTGTTCTACCGGTATTTTCGGCCACATCTGTCATGGAATCTCCGGGCAGATGGAGTCATTTTTATAGTTCAATAAACACGTACAGCCCACAGCATCCATTAGTTGGCTATTTCTCCCAAGTTTTACTGTTTTTCATAGGTACTGGAGGGTACTGTAATTTCTACTAATAAAGTTCTTTTGTACTATTTTCTACCTCAGTTTATTTATAGTTTACCTGTGAATTCTTCAGTTACCGAGACTGTTACATTCAGATACTCCCAGTACAGTATATTTTGCATTTCCGCATGTGTGAAGATGAATTTTATGGATCCTGAGATCTAAAAGTTAGGAAAACAGTTTATTAATATTTGTGTTGAGTAAACTGTTAAAGATGGAGCTCCTCTAATTGATATGAACTATAAGTAGTACTGGTCCTTCACATATCCATATTGCTACAGTGTATTTCATGCACGGGTTTTGTGTGCAAAATACGCTGTACCAATCTGCCATAGGCTGCCATGCTGCCGATCACACATATTGTGCGAAATATGCACACAATAAAGATCGCAGCATGATTCTATCTTGGCGCATATTATTTGCTCATACATGCCAAGATAGTGCATGGCAATCAGTGGCCCGCAGCAAGTATGCAATGTCATGGCGTACCTGCTGCATGCTGGGCAACTGTCACATGCTGGTGATACGCAGCAAATTACACTCATGTACAGCCGGCCTTAGAGGCAGGAGGTGAACACTGTCCCCTCTAACACTGCAGGCTAACACAGGAAGCATACTTTCTCTCAGTTGTTCAGGAGAATACCCAAGTTACCCACTGCTGATCATGTTTAGTAAAATGAGAATATATGTATCCGCCAAATGACTGTATTTGCCTCAAGCCCGTGTTTCCCACATGTCAGAGGATCACAAGTGTGTCTCATTGATTTCAATGGGAAACATCACACTCGCAAGCACATCATACAGCATGTGAGTGTCCTTAAAGGTCCCATTGAAAACATTGGGCGAGGTATTTCAAGAGAGCTCAAAAAGACAGAACATGCTGCAATTTTCATGTGAATAAGTCCATTTAAAAGCATGGAGTTCAAATTCCTGCAAGTTTTGTGCGTCTCGCAACGCAAGATTCTGTCCTGTGTGAATGTAGCCTAAATTTGGTACCGTCCTAATTATACTAACCCATAAAATAAAATTATGTATGCTGTGTATGGCATAAAAACAAGACCCTCTGGGGCGTGTCCTGACATCCCTTAATGGGCTCCGACGAACCGTGAAAGGCCTAGGACATCCAGCTTCCCCAGCATACAGTTATCCTGCCGCAGACCCAACAGCAACTCACTCGGTCACCATAGAACAACTTGGGAGACTGATCTGATCGAGAGGTGCCGGCTGAAGAGGAGGGGGAACCCAAGAAACGCTGCGGCCTATCCATCCCCGCGCGCAGCAGAAAGCGGGAAACGGCAGTAGCGCTCCGTTGACCACATACCCAGAGGGTCCACTGCCGGCTCCCACGGAGGGAACACACGGAGGACCGTGCATCGCACTACTCACCTCACTGCTAGTGGGAGCGCCGGCGGCTGGGCGCAGCTGAGAAGACCACACGAGTGGGACTCGCGTTCCCGTGGCTCCCTGTCAGAGACTAGGACGCCCACAGCTCCCCTCTGCAGGCGGGGGTACTCCAGGGCGCCGGAGAGACTCCCTGACCCCGGTAGAAGGTAACTTCATAGCGGAGGCACGGCAGCGGGATCTGCAGAGTGCCAGTGCAAGGATCACAACATCTAACAGGTAAGTTCCCTGCTGCTCTGCTACACCCTGCACAGCAGAGCCAGCCAAGAGGCCACTTGGAACTGCAGGTGCACCATTGATACTTGGGAAAGCCTGATTCCTGCAAATTACTATTTACACTTGTGTCACTACTGCCACAATATCTGCAAGCCTCGCAAAATTTCTACCTACATTAAGCCAGGACCCCTCCATCACTCCTAGTGAACTCCATTCCAGAACTTGGGGGCATAATTAGACATAACCAGCGCCAATTCTGAAAAGGCACATTTGTCATCTTGTAGACACCAGTGCTGAGCTCTATATCCCACGCAGCACTACGAACAAGACCCTATCTATTTTGGTTAATGCTGGTAATTTGCGACTCACAGTAAAGTTTCAAGTCTCTCCAACTACAGTGCATCTTGCTAGGTAGACACAGTGGATAGACCCTGCTGCCACCTAGTGATCTGCATCGATATCACCAACACAAAACAACTCAATACAACCGTATTGTCGATGTAGCGCAGATAAAAGGTTGTCACAGCCTCTACAGCACAAAATATATTTAACGCACGCATCACCACTCCAGTGCGTCTTAACGAAAGTGTTTCAAAGAAGAGACCCTGGTCTCTAAACAACATGTCATCTTACTAATGTAACACTAGCCGCACACGGTTCTGAATGGTGGTCACAACCCCGGAAAGACCCCAAGACCCAATCTCCCTAAAACCTGAATGAAGCATCTCCTAGCCCACTTATTCCTAACACAGCAACCATGCTCCCCGTTCAACCGAGAGCAGGGGAAAACAACCTAAGCTCGCAGCAGAGTGCTAAGAAATCCTCAAAACTGCAGGAGGCTACCATTTCCTCTGATGAAACATCTCGCTCGTCGATGGAGGATTTACAGCTTCCATCACGTGCCAACGCAGACAGCCCTAACAATAGCCCTTCAGAGAGTCCTACCTCTATCATACCATACAATCTCTTAGCCCAAATACAAACGAAATCCGAGAGCTTAGCCAGAGGACAATCGCTCTTGAAGATAGAATGGACAACGCTACCATAGTCCTAGATTCCCACGAAAAAGAAATAGAACAACTTCACGAAGAGATACATTTTCTTCATGATAAGCTAGATGTCGAAAATAGGGTATGACGAGACAAGGTACGCATCTGCGGAGTCCCCGAATCCATCAAAGATCTACAATCAACAGTGACGGCGCTGTTCCACGAGCTCTGCCCGAACATCCCAATCGATCGGTTGGAACTCGATAGAGTTCACCAAACCCAAATGGACCCCCAAGGGATATCGTGTTAAAACTCCACTTCCACCGTACTAAAGAGCAACTGATGTGCGCTGCCTGATCTTCCCACAAGCTAACATTCCAGGGCTTTGACTATCAGTTGTTTCCCGATTTGGCACCATCTACATGCTGCAACCCCCTGAAAGGATCCATAGCCCACTGGAGTCATGGCTATGAAAGACTTTTGAGTCAGCAAGATGTCAAATTTTCCGGCTGACTTTCTCTCTCGCCAGTCGTGAGCATCTCTTTGTATTGACATGAGTTAAAATCATCTCAAGACTATACACATGAGTTTCTATCCGAAGAACAAGATGACAGAGATACGACGGACATACTCTGGGCAGTAGATCTTTGGGAGATTGCAACAACTCCGCTCCTAAACAGATTGCTACCTACTAACGATGTAACGTTCAAGAATTACAGTCAGTTTTTTGTCCGTTCCTTGTTTTGTTCCTATCCTTTGGTCTACGCCCCTCTTCCTCCATCCTGTCTGCTTTCCCTCCCTCCCCTCCCCCACCATTCCTGCCCCCCTTAGGGTCTTTTACGACCTTCTTTTATCTTTAGCTATCAGTACTATAAGCCACCCCATTTCAGAGCTGATGTGGCTTCCTACTTGTAAACCTCCTCGTAACTATGAAGAGTTTGTTACTTGTTGCTGCTAAGGCAATCTCACCCATTGCTCCTAGTACTAATTGTATATGTTGGCCACACCCTGCTTTCCCCTGCTTCTTCCCTCTCCTCATTCCCCCCCAACCTCCCCTCCCATGGGGTGGAGGTCCTGAGACGGTTTCCATTTTTCATATTCTCTGTCCCCGCCCACGGATGAGTGCTGACCAACCTAATCATTGTCACTCCGTACTCGTACAGACAGATCATCTAGCCGTATGAAAGGACCCTTAGCTTTTCTTGGGGCACCCATGCAAATCTAGACTTACTTTGAAACTGAATCTTTATAAGAACTAATCCCAATATAAGAAGCAATTGTTTTGTGACTATATAGGTCACCAGTGCATACCACACATGTAATAATACATATAAATGTTTTCCTATTTGTTCAATAGCTTTATGATTCTATATGGTCGTCAGTAATGAGAAGCAACTTGATCATAGTAGTACTTACCTGGTATGTTTTGCTGATTTCAGTTAAAGTTTCAGAACCATATAGTTGCTTCAAAGATACTGTTACATTGCCTTTTAAGGGTATGCCAAAAAAGTACCTAAGGTAGAGAAGAGTCACTTAGATGGGATGCATGAATATTACTGTTACAGGGCCACTTAAAGAGGTATTCTGGGACTTTTACTATTGATTACTTTTCCTCAGGATAGGTCATCAACCATTAATTGGCGAAGCTCCAGCACTCAAGGAGTGTAATAACCGGTTTCATTCCCATTGAAATCAATGGAAGAGATGCCTCCCATTACACTTCCGGCTTCTCATTGCAGTCAGAGGCAGAAGTGTAATTCAAGGCTTCACTGTCATTGATTTAAATAGGAGTGCAGCCAGCTATTATACTTCCGACTCTGACCTCCGATGCCAATATCCGGTTGCTGCACTGACAGTAGACCAGATGATCAGCTGATCAGCAGAGATCTTGAGTGGCAGACCCTTGCTAAACAACTATTGATGGACTATTCTGACTTTCAGTAAAAGTCAAAGTCCAGGACTACCCCTTTAATGATAAGGAATTATGCACACTTTAGAGATGTGAGATTTACTCCTTTCTCTCAGACATCTTAATCATACTGGTATTCAGTAAAGTATGCCACCATTTTCTTTCTGTCTAATTTGTACAAAATCCAGAAAACATAAGCTTTGTATAACTTTGTATGGAAAAGGAGACATACAGAGGTACAGTAGAGTTAAAGGGGTTGTCCCGCGCCGAAACAGGTTTTTTTTTTTTTCAATAGCCCCCCCGTTCGGCGCGAGACAAACCCGATGCAGGGGTTTAAAAAAAAAAAACGGATAGTACTTACCCGAATCCCCGCGCTCCGGTGACTTCTTACTTACCTTGCGAAGATGGCCGCCGGGATCTTCACCCTCGGTGGACCGCAGGTCTTCTGTGCGGTCCATTGGCGATTCCAGCCTCCTGATTGGCTGGAATCGGCACACGGGGCGGAGCTACGAGGAGCAGCTCTCTGGCACGAGCGGCCCCATTCAGAAGGGAGAAGACCGGACTGCGCAAGCGCGTCTAATCGGGCGATTAGACGCTGAAAATAAGACGGCACCCTGGAGACGAGGACGCTAGCAACGGAACAGGTAAGTGAATAACTTCTGTATGGCTCATAATTAATGCACAATGTACATTACAAAGTGCATTAATATGGCCATACAGAAGTGTATACCCCAACTTTGTTTCGCGGGACAACCCCTTTAAATGCACCTTTATAAGTCCTCTATTACAACTTCGAATAAATGAAAACATCATATGGGTATATGCATGAGGCCTTATACTAAATTAATTGTTCATATCAGACAAATTTGGGTCAAACATGAGGAATAGTGCAAAATTACAAAATAAGCTTTACTTACCAGGAGATTTTACCACTACTGCCAATTGGTCCTTGTTTGCAAGGCTGCAGCAGTGACATCAGATCACTAACAGTTGACCTTTGCAGCCAATCGCTGTATCATTGATCACGTATTGTCAATATGATGTCACTGCCTCAGCCCTGGAAAGAAACATCAACAGGAAGCAGCAAATGCTGTTCAACTGCTAAGTATATTTTAGAAGATGTGCCTATGCACTCAAGTGAGGGGATCAAAATAATAAATGGTGTACTAAATCTGAGGGAGAAGGTTCCCCTAGATCAGTGGTGGCGAACCTATGGCACACGTGAGGCGGCATGCAGAGCCCTCCCTGCTGGCATTATATTGGAGGGAACAGAGAAAGAAGATAGATGACCATGATAACGCTGTATCATGGCAGCATTAACATCCAATAATGTAAGCCTAAAAAAAGAATGTACTCTGCGTAAGGCTGCAGGGCAGGCACACATCAATGCACACGCTTGCAGCTCTGGGGCAGCCGCTGCCTCAGTGCTGCATCCTGGCAGCTGGCTGTCAACTCCATGCCACCTCGCGCCTGTGTGCTCCCTCACCTCCGCTACCCCGATCACCGTTTCCAATGCTGCCACAGGCCCCGCTTGTGGTCCGCCGCCGGGACAGGTGACCACCTGGCACCTCTCGGCTGCATCCCAGGAGCTCGCCCCCACCTCTGTGCTGCATGACGGCTGCTCTCCTGCTGACCGCTCCCACTGTACCTGCTTACCACTCCCACTGAGCTCTATGAATGCCGCTCCACCGGTCACCGCTCGCAATGCTGCCGCAGTCCACGCTTGTGCTCCGCAGGCAGGGAAGGCCCTTTCTGGGAATCCTTAGTGGCCTTCCAGGACCTACAGGCCAACCAGCTGTCCAGCCAATCAGGTACAGGGGGCATCACCCCCTGTCAATCTTGACTCCACCAGGACTTCCTGGTGGTGTCAATATACAATAATACCATGACCCAGTACACCATCTTGATCCCCTTCATAAATCTCATACATGTATGTCTTATGCTGATGCACTGTGCAAAGCTGTCTTATTATTTCCAGTATGTGTGCTGCACAGCTGCAGCGCTTGAGAGGGTTAATGTCTGCAAAAATCCAAAGCCTGCATGTAAATGTATCAAGTTATGTCATGTCATGTGGTATGAGAGGAGGTTACAAATGTGAGTGATTGGGAGAGGGAAAAGAGGTCCATGTCTTCAGGAGTGTTGTTGTGCAGAAGGTCCAGGTACATGGGGACACCTTCAGCTTGAGAGAGAGCATCTGTGAGTAACAACTTTCTTTAAAGTGCAGAGGTACTAGCTAATCTTCCGACTTTTCCTACGCGACCATCTGAAGTCTGGATCAACGCGTACAAGTACACCCTTTATTTGTCACACCCATGTGTCTCCAAAGCTGGGTGGAGGTACTGCAAGATAATAATCTCTGTTCACACATGTGTGTCTTTGAGTCTTTAAGAGCCATGTGGAGGTACTAAGTTCTAAAGTCTATTCATTTGCCTGCACTATGAAGTCTACCATTGAACTGCCTTGTATTATCTGTTACAAATTTCAAGTAAAGTTTTGGCTGGGCTCTCACTGTTCCTAGAGACCCATGGTACTTAAGAACTGTCTGTGGCTGAATTTATTATCCGGCAAGGGTCATACCACTGTATGTAGGAATGGTGGCGTCACGTGTGACAACTAATCCCCTGTTATCCAGTTTGGTGGACATTCCCTAACCTAGGGGTGTCCTAGGTGGACTGCAGTGTTACTCTGGCCCTGGCTGTGTGCGCCCCTCCGGGAAGGAGTATGGTAAGTGCCACCGTGGCAAGTCAGCACTCTACCCTCCCAGCTCCCCACGTATGTCAGGTGTCCGGGGTCTCCCTTTGGAATGCTACACCAGCAGAGAAGTTAAACAGGGTTGTATTGGAGGGATCAGAGAAAGAAGCTGCTTCATGTTTATATGCCTATACGAAATGTGGCCTGTACATTTGGAGAGGGTAGATTTCTGCTGCTGACAATGTATATAGTAGCAAAGCTTACAGACAAACTACACTTGGGCATGGGGAATATTACAGTTGTCTGTCTGTTCCCTCAGACATTGTTCAAAGTCGCAAGTCTAGCCACTGTTTGTAGGCCTTAGGCAGCTAAAAGTGGAGAGAAGGGAATTAAATTATGCTGCGCAAAACCGGGACAGAACACAGTATACAATCTATACTGTGTAGCCTTCTGTTCTTACATTTCATGCCACCCAAGGATTGCGGTCCAATTAGTTTTTGGTGATTTTTGTTGAATATAAACCAAAAAGAATCCCAAACAGGGAAACAGCAAATACACATAGTGTGTGTCAGCGGCCTCAGACATTGTTCAAAGTTGTGAGTGGGGCCACTACAAATTATTTGCAGGCCTTATGCAGCTAGTAGTGGTTTTCTGCAAACTACAAAATTTGCCCCAAAGGTTACGGGTAGGTTAAAGGGTAGGGGCACGTGTCACTAATGGTGGTGGTGGAGGTGGTAGAGGACAGGCCAAGTTGGTACTTCAAGCAGTTCCCACTGAAGCAACAGCTCCACGTTCTGCAGGAGGTGAGGCAAACCTGCTGCCATTCCTTAGAAGTGATACTGCCAATAAGTTACATCTGCAGCATGCAGAATAGGTTGTAGAGTGGATGACACAGTATGCCTCAAGTACCACCGCCTCCTCGGTATTAGTGTATCTTGACGCCACCAGAAGTTGTGGTGGAGTCAAGATACTGAGTTTTTGACAGTGGGTTGCCACCCCCTGTTCCTGATTGGCTGTCCGGCTGTCTCCCCATCCTGCCCCTTACAGGTCCTGTAGACACCGGCGTCTGGCGTGAAGGGACCGCTCTATCCCACAGTGTGTCCGTGGAGCAAGCACAGTGCTCGGTTCATTAATGCAAGCCCCACCTGCCGCTGTGCACACTTAAGGCTGCTGCACATACACTCCTGCCCTGCTGCTGCCACCATTAGAGTCCGATAACCTGCTGATGTCCCCCACCACTGTGCTGCACTTAAGCCTCCTACACATACACTACTGGACCGCAGCTTCCGCCATTGCTCTCCGGGAATCTGCATCGCTCACCCATACGGCGCTGTGAAGTGCAGACTGCCGGCACTCAGCCCTCTCTTCCACAGCATCGCTCCCTGATAGAGCAGCAGGGTACACTGAATACCGGCCGCTCTGAGCTTTGTGAATGCCGTTGTCCGGTCGGCAGCAGCGCTGATAGCTCCCGACCGCCGCATGTCGCCTTCCTGCTCGCCGGACGCCGCTGCCTACAGGAGGTGTCAGGGCCAGGACGGGGATACAGAGGTTCCTCCATGCCGGACGCCAGTGGCTACCGAACCTGTGAGGGGCAGGTCGGGGAGCCATTTATCCGTGTCTGTGCCTTTCTCACTTTCTCCTCTTTCTTCCCTTCTCCCCCTCTTTGTACCACCTTTAAACACCATCCACATTGTCACAGATATTCATATGTGACAAAACCCAGCCACCATACATCACTGTATATGGTAAAGCCAAAATGCTGTCCTAAAACTCAAATGTCTAGGGGAGCGCAGCCACATGGCTGAAGAGCTGTTGACAGGTCTGCAGGACCAGGATGATATGTGGCTGAACCCACACAATCTGAAGCCAGGCAAGGCCATATGTGACAATGAAGCCAACCTGCTGGCATCGCTTCGCCTTGGAAATCTCACACACATACCTTGCTTGTCCTGTGTGGTGAACCTGGTAGTGCAACGCTACCTAAACCAATACCCAGGTTTATATCCAGTGCTGAAAAAGGCTAGGAAACTGTTATCACACTTTTAGCATTTACACCCAGCTACCTCTTGTATTTTGCAGAGCAGAGGCTAAGCCAGCAGCAGACAGCGATCATGGAGTAGCAAAGGGTGTATGCACAGTATGCAGGTTGGTCACCTGATGCCCGTGAAGTGTCTGTGCCATTTTAGTCTGCTTTGTGGAAGTGACCTAAATGGTCAATTGTGATGAGGAACTAATCAGTATGACCATCCCTGCTGTTTGCTAGCTGGAACAGGTGCTACAACACCTCAAGTACAATGATGTATTGTTGTCACAGGAGGAAGAAGAGATACCAATCTCCCAACTACTTGACCAGTTTGCCATTACTCAACACCACAGGGAGACTGGCTTTGAAAAAGAAAGGGGGGTGTCTTCAATATGTTTCTTTGGGAGAGATATAGAGGGGAAAGAGCAGAAAGAAGGAAGAAGAGGAGGGAATAATATAGGACCAGAAGCAGAGGAGGGGTGTTCCTTTCATCCAACACTAAGCCCAGCTATTCAACGTGAATGATGGGACCAGCCAGAGAACACTCTTGGGCCGGACTCCAAGGAATGTGGGCCATCACCCTCAGGCACTTTGAGCTTTTATGATGTAGTGCCTGCAGAAGGACCATCACATAGCCCACATCAAAAGATCAGATCTTTACTGGGTGGCCATCGTCCTTGACAAGGCCAAAATGACAAGTCTCATTCTGGCAGTGGAGAGGGACCTCAAAATACAGCAATATCAGGAAAGGCTGTTAAGCACTTGAGCAGAGCCTTTCTCAACAGCCCAAAAGCTGGAAGCCGCCACAGCAGTGTCACCAGCGGTGGCAGGGGAAGTCTAACAGATGTGTGGCATACTTTTTTCAGCCTATCACACTTATTCATAGCTTGCATACCATGCTTTAGAGGTGCTTGCCTGCCCCACGGCAATTGTGCAATCAGAAAGGGTGTTCAATACAAATGGGGGGATGATAACTGACAGACACTTCCCCTGTCCACAGACAGTGTGGATCACCTCATGTTTATAAAAATGAACCAGCCACCTAGCGGAGGAAGTGCAAAAGACACCTGTTTTAACAAATACAATTATCAGCCATGAGCCAACCTGGTGGGGAACCACACGCACACATGGAACCCGAATAAACTCCAGATGAGAAGCCACATCCATAGCCTCTATCTACCGTAAAAATCGAGAGCCAGACAATACCTTTCAACTTCTATACACGAGACACACAGGGCGTGAATATGGACAGATATTTAGGCGAACGCAATGTGGGCATCCCAACACGAACGGCACACCAATCAGAGCCCGAAAGAGCACCAACAACTGGAAAACAAAAAACCAAAGTAGTCAAATCTAAAGAAAACAAGGGAATCCAACAACCGGCATCCCCTTTAGCGCCTTCTCAGCCCCCCCCCCCCCCCCCCTCCCGGAGGACATGGACAGATGCACCTCACAGATCTCCTCACCCCTAAACAGAGCTCCCAACATGACAGAAGTGGCACAGGCAGCCTTGGTAGCGCAAGAGGTGTCAAAAATACTCCTTCCTCTATTTGACAGCAGATTAGAGACATTACATAAATCAATAAATTTGTCCCTATCACAAATCACAGACAACACCCAACGAGTAACAGAACTGAAGGCGAGAATGCAAAACACAGAACAAACCATCGCAACTCTAGAAACCTCGCTATTAGGAAGCCAGTCAGAGATTGCCCTACTTCAAGATAAAATAGATGACTTGGAGAGCAGACACCACCGAAACAATTTGAGTTTCATTGGGATACCAGAGTCAGTGACCAACAACCAACTGATTACATACTTGACCACAGATCTTCCACAAGCCCTCCAGCTTGACATGTCTAATGATCCATTGATAATAGAAAGGGCCCACCGTATCGGTCCACCTAGAGAAGGGCGAAACAATGATAGGGCACGCCCACGCCTGGTAATAGCAAAGTACTTACATTGGACGACTAAAGAAACCATCCTACAGGCCTACAGACGCCAAGGGGAGCTACGAATCCAGGGGATAAAGATCCAATTATTTCAGAACTTCTCCATGATAATCCAACAAAAAAGGAAGTTATTTACCCCAATCTTTCAAGCCCTGCATGAAAGAAAAACCCGTTTCCAATTACTATATCTGAGGAAGCTTCGAGTTCAAGAAGGCAACAAATCTCTTCTATTCAATTCTCCAGAAGAAGCCAGAAGACACATGGGCCTAGAGGAGGCCAGAGAACGGGACTAGTGAACAGGAAATTTTCCGATTCTGAACCAAATTTAGTCTAGGCTCCAAACAACATGGATGTGGCAACTCCTACGTTTAGCGCAGGCTAATGTCAATGTTTATGCTTACAGTTAACATGTTTTTAATTTTATTTACTAATTTGACCTGTTTGACTTCCAGAGAATATTCTAATATGGAGAATGGGGGGCCCCCCCGACGCAGCACGACTTCTACCTTGCTGCTCCCACGGCTCGCTGGGACCAAGGGGAGCAGAGACGAAAAAGAGACATCCCTTGAGGTATTTATATCTAGAACATGCACACCATGACGCCCATGAATATAGAAACAGATACACTTGTAACATCCAAAATATTAAAGGGGTTGTCCCGAGGCAGCAAGTGGGTCAATACACTTCTGCATGGCCATAATAATGCACTTTGTAATGTACATTGTGCATTAATTATGAGCCATGCAGAAGTTATAAAAAGTTTTATACTTACCTGCTCCGTTGCTGGCGTCCTCGTCTCCATGGTGCCGACTAATTTTCGCCCTCCGATGGCCAAATTAGCCGCGCTTGCGCAGTCCGGGTCTTCTCCTGTTCTCTATGGGGCTCCGTGTAGCTCCGCCCCGTCACGTGCCGATTCCAGCCAATCAGGAGGCTGGAATCGGCAATGGACCGCACAGAAGCCCTGCGGTCCATGGAGACAGAGGATCCCGGCGGCCATCTTCAGCAGGTGAGTATGAAGACGCCGGACCGCCGGGATGCAGGTAAGCGCTGTGCGGGTGTTTTTTTTAACCCCTGCATCGGGGTTGTCTCGCGCCGAACGGGGGGGGGGTTTAAAAAAAAAAAAAACCCGTTTCGGCGCGGGACAACCCCTTTAAAGGTTCTTTCCTGGAATGTGGCAGAACTTAACTCACCCATTAAGCGGAAAAAAGTCATTACATATTTAAAACGCCACAAACCACACATCATATTCCTACAAGAGACCCACTGGAAAAGGGGGGGAGGCGACCTGAAAGCGCAATGGATTGACTCTTGCTACACGGCCTCACATACATCAGTCTCCAGGGGAGTAGCCACCTTGATCAAAAAAAACACACCATATACGCTTCATGACACCATAACTGATCCGCAAAGAAGGTACTTGGTGCTAAGAGTGTGCATAAATTCTTTAATGTACTGCTTAGTAAATATTTACGCCCCTAATACAGACCAACCAACATTTTATGCTACATTGGTGGAAATACTACAGCCATATTTGAATGATAACTTAATAATCGGCGGCGACTTCAACAGCATACAGGACAATTTCCTAGACAGAACTGGCCCCTCCATGCAACCAGCCCTGACTACACATGCACTAATGACACTGATAGATCAGCTACAGGTATGTGACCCGTGGCGACTTCGCTGTGCCACTAGTAAAGAATATGCATGCTGTTCCAACGCACATCGCTCGTTCTCTCACATTGACTTTTTCCTGATAACTCACAGCCTCTTTGACCAACACCGCCGGTCTGTGATTCATCCCATAGCTGTCTCCGATCATGTGCCAATCACATTGGAACTATAGCTGCTCCCTTCTCGGCGATTATCCCGATGGGGTAACAAAACAGGCCGCCTATTAGCTAACCTAACTAGACAAAACCAACCCCACAAGCCGATTTTAACTCTGCGACATCCTAACACCGGAAATATAATAGCTAACAGAGAAGAGATAGCACAAATATTTTATGATTATTTTGAAAATGTCTATAGAGCAGAAACATCCAACAATAAAGACATACACACTTTTTTGGACACAGTGGGCTTACCCAGGATCTCAGATGAACAGGCTTCGTTACTAGAAAACACCATATGGGAAGAAGAGGTAAAAGGGGTAATAGCGTCGGCAGCAGGGGGAAAATCACCAGACCCAGATGAACTCTCAGCAGAGTATTACAAAATGCTTTCACCAGACTTGGTACCTATACTGACCCAACTCTACAACGCATTATATATAAACAAAATCCAAATTGAAGACTTTGGAGCGTCCAGAACCATACAAATTTCTATCAAAAATATTGGCTGACAGACTCCAATCTATCCTCCCTTCAATACTAGACACATCACAGAAGGGCTTCACACAAGGCAGAAATGCCTTAAAAAATATTAGGGCGGCCATAGCAGCAACAGTCATAGCTCAAAACCAAGATAGCCCTGTGAGGATGCTTTTGAGTCTGGAAGCCGAGAAGGCCTTTGACAAAATGGCATGGCCGTTTTTGAATGCAGTTCTAGGGCACCGCAATTTTGGACAGACATTTTCAAATTATATAAACACAACACAAACGAACGCCACCACTATTCTAACAATTAACGGTCTTAATACCATCGACCTGTGCAGAGGGGCCCGCCAGGGTTGCACTCTTTCCCCCCTACTCTTTAACATATCGATAGACCCGTTGCTCAGACACCTAGTGAAAACCATACTTTTTGCAGGAGCCAACTGTGGAGACATAGAGGTCAAAGTAGAAGCATCTTATTGATAGTAAGCAACTCCAAGGAGACCCTGGCACCATTACTACAAGACATAAAGAGATTGGGGGAGCTCTCAGGATATACCCTAAGCCTAGACAAAACTGAAGCCTTACTGCTAGAAGGACCAGCCAAACCTCTATGGGCAAACCAGCACCTCTTCCAATGGGAAACACACTCCATAAAATATCTAGGAGTCAGGGTCACGAGAAACTCCTCTAGGCTATTCACCACAAATGTAGAACCTTATATTAGAAAGCTAGAAGTCACTTTAAATACATGGAAAAACTTTACGATCTCTTTCTTGGGGAGAGCCAACCTTCTAAAAATGACGGAATTTCCCCGGCTGCTATACATTCTACACTCCCTACCCATTTTCCTAAACTTAAAAGACATAAAAAAAGATAAACTATCTTTACAGAAATTTTGTGTGGGGAGGGAAACGACCATATATAGCACTCAAAGCATTACACAAACACAAAGACAATGGTGGAATTAATCTACCCCATATAAAAGACTACAATCTAGCATCACAGGCCTGTATAATACATGACTGAATAAATCCCCAACAAAGCTTCACAAACAAACAATTGGAACAGGAAATGTCTGGCCAGATAAGACTACAAAATATCCTTCATCTCCCATACGTAGCACTATCAGAAACAATCAAATGCAACCCCCTGGTTATTGCAGCTTGGAGATCATGGAACAGACTCCACAAAGACAGCCAAGCATCCCCACATACATCCCCATACATAACTTTCCCAAACAATCCCAACTTTCAGAATAACTATCCCCACGAGATCTTTTCTGTTTGGTGGAGACAAGGGGTCGACTCTATAGATAAAATGCTGCACAAAAAAGAAAAACGCATCCTGTCATACGAGGAAATGAAACAAAAATATCCTGAACTACCAATTCCATTGTTCTCCTACCTGAAAGCAAGACATTATATCCAACAACTCCTGCCACATTTCAGAGAATTTAATTGTATACAAAAGGGGCCGTGCATGGACTTCTAGATGGGGAAACATGAAGGGCATGATCTCCAGAATATACAGAGCAATTTGAAACATGCGTGAGCAAGAAGACGTAGGGGGTTGGGAGATGGTCTTGAGACGACCCAGATCTCACACCAGAACTACTCGTAAAATCCATATCATCAGCCCACAAATATCTACCCTCAGCCAGGTTCCTGGAAATGCGACTCCAGGTTATTCATAGATAATACTTAACCCCAACAAAGGGATATCGAATGGGAATATATCCCACGTTAAACTGTTTCAAATGCAAGGCCCCATGTGCCAATCTATACCATAGTCTGGGGGCGTGCCCTGAGATACAAACCTTTTGGACACAAATTTGTGAATACACCATCACACACTTGACAAATTTTTGTCCACAGGTTCCTATATGGGCGATCTTTGGGTATCTAGACCCAAATACATATCACTGCTCGAGAGGTGTACGCAAACTTCGACACTTTGTGGCAGCGGCGGGACTAAAAGCCATCCTACAGATGTGTATAAAACCGACAGCCCTTCCATTTAGAATGTTTCTATACAAGTTAGCATTCCTGTTCCAAATGGATTTGGCTGAAACATCGTTGTTTAAAGAAAAGATGGTGCAGTCCTTTTTTGAAACTTGGGGGAGCTTTGTTGAAAATAAAGGAGAAATTGAGGAACTGTTTCTATCACACCTGTTGGTTTCAGCAACAGATGATACTGGGAGATCCTCCCCTTTAGGGTGTCTCAGTTCTCGGGCCAGTGCCGCGGGGGGCATTCCAGGACCCTAGGCCGTCTCTCCATTTGGTTGATCGGGAATCTATCTCGAGTGCATTTATGCGCCGAAAGTGGACCCTGAGAATAACTCTTAAAAAGTGATAAATGGGGAAAAAAAGAGGAAAAAAAAGGAGGGGAGAGATGGCCCACAACTTCGAGGTCACCACAGGTCTAAGTTTGTTTTACGTGTTTTTATTTTTATTTTTTTTCTGTTTGTCCTTTTGGTTACTTTGATTGTATAAATTGATAAAATGCGTATCGAGAGAATATCCACGTATTAATTCAGATGAAAATCAAGAATTTGATATACTGTGAGATATGTATCTTGATTGTTCAATAAAAACATTATAAAAAAAATGAACCAAGCATGGATTTCACCTGACTTCTGCACCCCGAAAGCAGATTCCACTGATTAGTTAGCACGCTAGCAATTTTTACTCACATATGACTGAGCATAGATTTATATCAAAGACCACGTTGTGCCCTCAAGGTGCTGTTGCTGGTGGTGGTAGTGGTGCTGCTTCTCTCCTTCTCCAGCACCCACTATGTTTCCTCCTCTTACTCACCCCCAAATGAAAATTTTGGAAATATAGAGCCACAGCTCTCATGTTTCCACAAGGAGCACATTCTGCCCTCAATTTGCTGTTGCTGCTGCTATTGGTAAAACTCCTCTTGTTCGCCTTCTGCTGCTCCCCACATATTTCCTTCTCATTCTCCCAAAACAAACATTTTCTAAAGCACAACAAGTAATTGTAGCTCTACACTGTTCCTTGGAGCTCTTCATTATTCCGTGGAGCAGACCCGTGCTTTTTGAGTCTTCTGTTCACCTGGGTGAATTTGTCCTTGGAAAATTGATGACTTCCGTTTTTAAAACAAGCCCCACCCCTGCTGTCTTCCTTGATGTAATTTTGGGTAGATCTACAGCTGTTTCTTAGAGCAGGTCCGTTCTTGAGTGTTCTGTTCACCTGATAGAATTTGTCCTTTGAAATGTATGACATTGCTTTTAAAACAAACACTGTACTTGATGTCCCCTTTGGTATAATTTTTGGTAGCTCTCAAGCTATTCCTTGGAGCAGACCTATGTTTGAGTGTTCTGTTCATCTGGCAGAATTTGTCCTCGGGAAATATATGATATTGATATTAAAACAAGCACAATACCTGTTGCCTTCTTTGTTGCAATGCTTAATCTAAGAGGCCCTATGTGGACTTACTTTGGTTTCAGTGGCATTCATGTGCTACAAGTGACCCTTACACCATTGTACACTACTTTTACCAATTTTCTGTGAGGAGTGCAGTGTTCCCCAGATGTGTGGTTGTATTTCCATGCAGTTTGGGTGGCATTGGGGAACTTCTGGAGGTGAATTTAGTGAACTCAATTTTTACTCCTATTGACTTTAATGGAAGTCAGAATTGGCCGTCTCGATTCACTATGATTTTGGTGAAATCAACCCAATCCCAACACAAACTGATTATTCCATAATTACTCATCACTACCAGAGCACACCACAATCAGCTAGGGAAAGCAGCAGCACCGGCACTCATTACTCAGGGCTCTTTACCTGGAAAGCAGACAGCATAATATATGCTTTGATGAACTGCAGGGAAAGAAAGAATCAATGCTGTGATGAGTGGTAGGATCTCTTACGGCACTTGATTGTGATGTTACTATTGCTTTCTGTGGGCTCCACTGAAATCAATAGAAGTCTATAGACCTGGTCAAGTACGCGCAGTAAAAAGCATATCTCATGGGACAAGAAGTAGCAGAACACAAAGCAGGGAAAGCGCTGCTCAGAGAAGACAAGCACTGAGCCTTAGTGCACAGGATAGTAGGAGCAGAATAAAAATGTGATTGACAGGTTCAGTCCTGATTTGAGAACATGCAATACGGTTAAATTTACAACTCTGCAATGGCACAGTATTTTTAATGGAAGTGTATTAGGACGTTGTTTCGCTTTTAAGATGGAAATTCATTAGAGGTAATTTGGTTAATGGGAAAACCCCTTTAACTCTTCTCTCCCATTCTCTGACCACAGCCTATCGTACAAACAAAAATATAGACTATTAATCAGCAATTTATAGCCATTCTACTGTTTTCATTGTCCCAAGTCTCTTCCCTTTCCTGTCCAATCTGGCCTCCAAACATTACATTGAAACTCTAAAAGTGTCTGAGACATAACAGCCCCTTTACACTCCAAACCTCTCACAGACCATGGCAACCTTGACACACACCTCAAACACATTTTCTTTAGCAATACTCTAAGGCCTCATGTCCACGGGCAAATTTGGATTTTAAATCCGCAGCGTTTTTTCTGCACGCGGATCCGCGCCCCACAGGGATGCATTAGACACCTGCAGGTAGTTAAATACCTGCGGATGTCATTTTTCCCTGCAGACGCGGGTCCCGCGTGCAGGAAAAAATCCGGATATGCTCCATTCAGGCGCGGGTCTCCCCCGCGGGGGCGGCTCCCGCAGGCTTCTATTGAAGTCTATGGAAGCCATCCGGATCCGTAGGAGACCCGCGCCTGATTTAAATTCACCTGCTCCGGGCAATGCAGGTCTTCCTTCCTTCACGGCCGGAAACTTCTTTCTTCGGCCCGGCAGATGTGCCCCTCAGGGCTCCCACACACTTGCGTTTGCGTTTTTTGTTAATGCGATTGTCAATGGGACTTTCTAATGTTAAAAACGCAATGCAACGCAATGCAACTTGCGTTTTGGGGAATTGCATTGCGTTGCGTTTTTAACATTAGAAAGTCCCATTGACAATTGCATTAACAAAAAAACGCAAATGCAAGTGTGTGGGAGCCCTTAGGCCTCATGTCCACGGGGAAAATCAGGCCCACTACGGATTCTCCATGGAGCTCGCCGCTGCCGAGCCGAACACATCCGCCGGGCCCAAGAAAGAAGATCCGTCCGCGAAGGAAGGAAGATCCGCATTGTCCGGAGCAGGTGACTTTATTCTGATTTTTAGGCTTCATGTCTGCGGGGCAGGAGGGACCCGCTACGGATTCCTCATGAAGAATCCGCGGTGGGCCTGATTTTCCCCGTGGACATGAGGCCTTACAGTCTGGTTTCCACACTATACACTATAGTAACTGCCCTTATTACAGTGTTAAATTATCTTATGGTGACTAAATTTAACAACAACTATTTTTCTGTACTTTTTGACATGAACGTAATTTAGGAAATCCTCCTCAGTGTATCTCACTCTTTTGTTCTTAAAGATATTGCTTTCTCCTGTTTTTGTCCTACTTCTTTGACCATATGTTCAGTGTATCATTTGCTGGCTCTACTTCTCCTCTTCCCCTTGCTGTTGGCTTTGCTCAGTTTAGTCCTAGGTCCACTCCTCTTTTTTATAAAGTTCTACAGAATATGTTAAGTGTGACTGTTCTCAGTAAGAGAAACCAAGTAATCTTGTATATATGATACTTTTTAATGGCCAACAAAAATACATGATGTTATAGCGAGCTTTAGAACCTAATCAGGGTTTAAAAGCTCGCTATAACATCATGTATTTTTGTTAGCCATTAAAACAAACATTTCTACAAGATTACTTTGTTTCTCTTGCTGAGAACAATCACACTTTGCTCTACTGGCTAACAGCACCAAACCTTTTTCGTTTTACAGAGTATGTTGGCGCCATATAAATACAGTTTATTGGAATCATTATTGTTATTATTTTCAACACACCAATTTAAAGGAACTGACTGATCACTTGTACCTAATATATTCCAGCCTTTGACAGGTGCCATTGTAAGAAGATAATTGACGTTATTCCCTTCACATGTCAGTGGGTTTAATGTTATGCATGATCCTTCTATATCAAAGAGAACATGAAACGACAATATTGTTTTTTCAAAGTAATAAGTCAGCTTGCGGTCATGTTATCCAAACAAATGTAGTATTGTTTTTCACCTCCTCCCTTCTGAATACCATAACACATTTCTTGATAGAGCAGGTTGTTGAACTAGTATTTATTTTAAATTATTATGACCAATTAGTTCTTCATTTCTACAGGATGTTCTTACATAACATCCAGGACTTGTGCATTATAAACCTAATATCTTAGGTAATATTGAAAAAGGACGGTCTTAAGATCAGGCTACAATCATTTTAAATGCTCAGTAGTGAAAAGATACAACCTGATCATCCTCAGTAGGTGGAACCAAAATTCTTCAGAATTCTATAGAATTTGTTATACAACATTTCTATTGGTTGTATAATATATTTGTATATTTTTGAAAATACTACAATAAATATGAATGAGCAAAAATAGAATGCTGTGTAATTGGATTCGAAATAGGAGACAAGACACTGTAGTATTTAGCGGTGGGCACACCTACTTTCTTCTTGCCTGCTCTTTTACCAAGGCTTCACTACAGCCTAAGGGACCTCTACCACCCATCTTCCCTGATCAGGCCAATTTCTAGTTATGTCCCTAACAGTCACTATTTAGATGGCTAGGCTATATACTGCTCATCAGGGGGACGTTGCAGGAATATGGGGCTCTGCAATGGCTGTTTAGTAAGGCTATGCACCTCCTGGACGTTAGCCTGCATGTGTGCCCTGAGTAATGGACCTTGGTGTGTCTCCATTCCTTAAAATTATAGTTTAAATCTGTATCCTGTATATTGAATCTTGTTCTTGAGGCCTGGAGCTCGGCCTGCATCTGCAACCCTAGAAGTCTGTGTCTAGAGTCCTGGATGCAACTTTGGCTCTGCTATTTCATATTACAACTTCAGCTACGTGAGTTATTCCATGATGTGCCACAGTTCTTATTCCCTCATGTCTTGTGCTTCAGAACTTTACTAAATGCTCTAATACTGAAATTCAGTTTTTTGTTTATGCTGTGACTTATTTTTGTAATAAATCGGACCTTAGTTGAAGCTCCATTGTCTGCCTCCCTGCTGGATTCCTAATCCTCTGCCAACGTCATTACACTGATGGTAATCAAACAGTTAATCAACATAGTTTTTTTCAATTTCTCTAAGGCCTTAGTCAGACGGGCGTTTTTTCGCGTGATTTGCGCATGCGTCCGGCGATTTTATAAAACCATTGCTTTGCAATGGTATCGGACACATGAGTGCTCGTCCAATAAATTATAGAACGCAGATCGCACCTATCTGCGATCTGCGATTCCTGTTCTCTTCTCTATATACGCTCAATGGGGCCGGCGGCAGCAGCGCCGACCCCATTGAGAGCATATACTAGACAAATCATTCTTCTCTGCCACAGCTGTAACAGCTGTGGCAGAGAAGAATGATGTTTGCCCATTGAATTCAATGGAGCCGGCAATACAGCCGGCTCCATTGAAAGCAATGGGCTGCCGGCGATCGCAGGATGAATTGTCGGGAAGGGCTTAAATATATAAGCCCTTCCCTGCAATTCATCCAGAAATGTGTAAAAATAAAAAATATATATACTCCCCTTGTCCCGGCAGACGGAGTTCAGCGCGGCCGGCTGGCAGTGGGTGTGAGTGGGTGTGAGTGAGAGCTGCCCCTGCTTGGTCCCTGCGCTGAGCCAATCAGAGGCAGCTCTCACTCACACCCACTCACACCCACTGCCAGCCGACCGCGCTGAACTCCGTCTGCCGGGACAAGAGGAGTATATATATATATTTTTTTTTTTTTACACATTTCTGGATGAATTGCAGGGAAGGGCTTATATATTTAAGCCCCTCCCAAAAATTCATCGAGAGATCGCCCGCAGCGCATTGCTTTCAATGGAGCCGGCTGTATTGCTGGCTTCATTGAATTCAATGCGCTGGACAGCTCCGGCCCGTTTTTATTGAAACGCGGCTAGGAGCAGTTTTTTCGGGTGATTATTCGGCCCCGGTCACGCGATTTGCGGATGTGCATCCATCATGCGATCCGCAAATCGCGGCAAAAAACACCAGCGTGACTAAGGCCTAAGAAACAAGAATATTCACCTTTAGGGCTTCTACCCACTAGCGTTTTTTTTTTTGTTTGTTTTTTTTAACGCTGTGGTTTTTTTTCAATGAGACTTTCTAATGTTAAAATCGCATCACACAAAAACCGCACGTTTGTGCTTTTGCGATTTTTGTGCGATGTGATTTTAACATTAGAAAGTCCCATGGAAAAAAACACAGCGATATAGCAGCGGTAAAATAAAACGCTAGTGGGTAGAAGCCCTTACATGCACATCTACCTGAATTCACAACCTTCACATAAAATAAAATGTTTAAAGGGCTTATGGCAGATGCACAGTGATGACTTACTTTGCTGTTACTGTACCAGTGAGGTTGAGTTTCTTTGCGGGCATGTAGAAAGATGGAACATCCAGCGTTAAATTAAATTTTGGTTCAACTATAAGGTCATGAAACAAGACAGAAATTATACCATGCAGAATATCCATCAAGCATAATAATAGTGATTTTAATTCATTGAAATGTCACTTTTGTGCATGATCTCTCAGCACTGAAATAAATAGTAGCTAAGGAGACTTAAAGTGCTTTTCTAAATAATGTCTATGGCTTATCCTTTATAAATCACAATATCCTAAATTTCTTCTCCCAACATATTTTAATGGACACATTGGAAAATCAAAATGATTGCTAAACAACATAAATGATTGATGTCTATAACCTAAAGGGAAGCTGTCACCACTGAGCAGCACCAAGAAATAAGTTATGATGCTGTACAGTGAAGTGACGGGGAGTCGAGGGATGTATTATTTATAGTCACCCACTCCCATGCGCAGTCTTAAAAGATTTTCAGACCTCTGTGCATACGATAACGCCCATAGGCAGTCTAAACGATGGACAATGAGCTGATCACTCAGTGTAAATAGCAGCCATTCAGTACTGAACGGCCGCTATGTTAAGTCAATAGAGAGGGGCGAGGGAGCGTGAGGAAAGAAATCTCCTGCAGCCTCCTTGCTGAGAGCTAATGATACTAGCTCCCATGTAGCAGTAGTATGTGCGGGGACGAGTGTCAGGCATTGTTTGTTCGACACTCATCCCGTCTAAATAGGCCTTAACTCCAATCTGTAAAATGATATCTACAATCACAATCAACTGTACAAGCTCCTAATTTCAGTAGCAATACAGTCACCTACCATAGTCAGCAACAGAAAACCACACAGTTCTGACAGAACCCTAGTAAAATAAGAAACAATGAAATATCAATAGAAATTGAAAATATGTTGTGACAAAAATAAAGGAAATGTATTCTTTATTGCAATTACTATTTAGCAGAATTTTGTGAAGTGTACTATTATTACGAAAGGTGGCATGAAACAATGCATACAGAATATTTAAATGGGCATTATCATTTCAACAAACTTTGTATAAATCAATAATACAAGCATATATAACTTTGCACACACACACTTATTTACTCTCAATTCATTGCTAAAATCCATCTTGAAAGAGAGAAAACATGTTGACATACTTTTCACTGAAAGATCACATTATAGCTGTTGCCCATAGAGGTCTATGCTGAGTGGGGTAGAGGAGAGGAGCAGCTGCAATGAGTGCAGGCACCAAGACTGACAGAAAAACTGCTGGTTCTAGTAAACATTTTTCTGCTCCACTCCAGTGCTAGATTACAGCTACCCTGCTCAGTACTACTGTATAATGCCCTCCATGATGCTGTTATTTTTGAAGATGTGTTACTGAAAAATAGGGGAGCTAGATCTTCTTTTCCCTCAGTGCACTCTATGTAAGAGATATCATAGGAGATAGTATGTACTCTCTCTCTTGAGCAGAGCTCAAGGAAAACAGAAAAAAATATGGAGCCTGCATAGGGGAATTCTGGTAATAAATGTGAAGTCAGGTAGCGGTATGTTATATGGCGTAGCAGTGGCAGATGGTGGCAGAGGCTGCATTTTTTTCTAAACCAAAACTTTACTTAACAAAAGTTTACTTGTCACTCCATAGGAGAGCCTGTAGTTACTTAAATGCTACAGAACAATATCCAGAAATTTACACAGAGAAATATTTAAATAACCATCTTCATAATATATTCTCAGAGCTCCTTGGCAAGCCAACTGAACACACCATAGGTGCATAGTACATCTCCATAGCTCTTCTCTGGGTAACAAGGCACACTGACTTACTTGTAACTAACCGTCTTCATCATATTACTGCACATTATATTTCTGAAGGTCCCCAACATTACACAATCACCACGGCCTCAATGCCCCATAGGTCTGGCACAAAACACAGCTCATTACTACCGTCTACCATAAATCATTAACCAGCATGTAGCGTCATCGCCGAGTGCCTTGACGTCCCATCACAACATATTTTACACATAACATAAAGTGTACTATTGCAATTTTCTGAGTGCGACAGTCGTCAAATGTAATTTACATTTTCCGGCGTAACCTACCGATGTGTACACTACCACCACACCTCCTTGCAGGCAACACATGGCCTTACCCTTATCACACTAGACACCTGTATACTTAAATGCAGCACACCTGTTACACTGAACTTCATTATCCATAGCTCCAACCTCTCCCAGTCCATAGGAGCTGCATCCATAACACAGGACGCCCCACATCATAAATATCTTATCCAGTGACATCTCTCTCTCATTAATAAACTCATGGCTTGACCCCCACTTACCATATGCCCCCAACTGTACAGTGCTTCTTTCTACCATGTGCCTTACTGCGCCATTACAATCCTCACAAACATCAAATTTAATGCATTACATACATTAACAATACCACTAGCTTTGCAAGGCCTTGCTAGAAATCTAAACTATGGCACCATTATTTCACTGTGCTGACATTTCCATAGTCCTGGTGAGTCCCCACCCTGGCCAGGGACTTTACATTACAAAGTCTTGGGGAGAAATATACACTCAAGTCTCCTCAAAACAGTCTTGACAGTTGACTTCCGCTTCTCCAGATGCAGGACCATGATGCCATCATGCTTCGGCTTCCCATTATACAGCGCCAAGCTCTTTGGCACCAACACCACACTGTCAGTCACTGCAGAGTGGGAGACTCCCTATCCTTCCATGAGCTGCAGGGTCCTTCGCCCTAAAGTTTAAGCTCGTCCATCTTTGGCCACCAGGTCATCAGGGTTCTTTAGTCATCTCTCTCGCAGCAGTAACACCACTGCACTGCTGCTGCCCAGATCATGGTTTCTGCCATGTCACCGGTCCCAGTTATGTGACTTCTCTGCAGCACTCTCCCACAGCTCTCCTGCATCACTCTCAGGCTGCTACTGGGTTCCTTCTGATCGTGCGACACACACACTCTGTAGGCTCTCACATATCGTTGCTACTTGTTTTGCTGCGCTGACAAAGCTCCCAAGTCTTTTATATGGTACCTGCTGTCCATAGAAGGTTCAAGCAGACTCTGAAAAGGGCAGGTCTTAGTGCCACAATGTCAAGGAGGGGATAGAGCTACAGTCCAGGGCTTACTTTTATACTATCTGTGTGCCCTTGCCCTTCTCCAAGATAACAATCCCTGTAAACTCATGTGAACGGGCAGGGCCATAGGTCCTTCAGCTACTCACTGTATTATAGCTGCGCTCCATCAAATCATGTTACCTCCCTCTAAATGTCCTGACAGGGCCATAAAACAAGGTACACCAGTAATACATCCTTACACATGTACAAAGGAGTATTTAACCCCTTACATTCCCCTCTTAAAAATGCAACACACAAATCATACTGTACAATGGCCTATGTAATGGCACATATAGCATCATTTCTCATACGAACACACAACAACGTGAGGGCTATCCTGAAACAACAGCTATACTTTATAAGCTACAGCAGACCATTCATCTATTTTCCAGTTATACTCCAATCCCAGCAGCCATAACGCTGTGCTCTTCAGTTTCTTCTCTCAATATACAACTTTTCACTTTACCGTAAGAGCAGTGGGACTGTGAACTCTCCGCTAGAGAAAGTTGCGCTGGTTAATCCATAGTTACATAAAACACGTCCATCAATTTCAACTTTTCTCAGATCAATTACACATCATGCAACGCAAAATAAGACTTTTTTGTTTCTTTTTTGATACACCCTAAAATCCTATTTACTTTTGCAGCTGATGCTTGGCACTGTGAGATGATTCTTAGCTTCCTTATACCCAGAATACTCAAGTTCTTCTCTTGTTCTGTAATCATTGAAACATTTAAAATGGGTCTGGATGCCTTTCTTGAAATTTATAATACAAGTTACTTCTACTAAATTATTGGACGTGGGTTGACGATCCAGGGATTCTTTCTGATTGCCATAATAACCCCTGCTTCATGGATTTTTTTTGTCTTCCTCTAGATCAGGCGTGGTAAACTCATTTTTACTGAGGGCCACATCAGCAGTATGGTTGCCTTCAAAGAGCCGTTTGTAATTGTAAGACTTTAAAAGAATATATAAAAAGGGAAAGGGGTGAACAGATGGACCCAAGCAAGGCTCTAGTCCAGAAAAATTGGGGCACAAGTCCCCCAATACAGACCTTTAACTCTAAACCACCAGGTAGTCAGAGAAAAGAAAAATTATTTAAGTTAGCTGAACTTAATGAAAGATTCCTAAAGAATTCCTTAGGGCAGAGCCCTTATTCACTGGGTTAAGCAGCAGTATTACACAACATCTGAACCATGCAGCAGGCTCACGGGATATGGACAGGCAGGCTGGAACAGACTGTCCTCTGCAGGATGGTAGTGAGGACCAGCCAAGATCTAGAAGCTGACACACCTCCTGAGCCACAGCAAGCAGCACTGTACTGCAGGATAGGCTCAGTGGGAGAAGCAGACAGGGCATGCACACCAGAGGCTGCAGTAAGAGTCACAGCGCTCGGTCCACATGCGCCCGACGTTGCAATGTACAACTTAGATGGCGACTATGATTTCAGTACCCAGTGGCAGGCCACAAATGAGTCTGCAGTATGCCAAAGAGTGTTTCCAGGACATCTCAGGACCCTCCGATCTAAAAGAGGCTTTTCTGTGTTTAGACCAATGATGCGGTGGGCTAGATTCGGCCCGTGGGCTTTAAGTTTGACACTTGTGCTGTGGATCAACAGTGCAGGAGGATAGGCTGAACTAGAAGTATTTATGTATTTTTTTCAACATCATTATGCTACAATGGGAAACAATTTTAATGAATTTAAAGTGCAAAACTGCAATATATGTAGTAAAAACATAAGCGACCTTTCTAGAGATGAGCGAGCGTACTCGCTAAGGCAAACTACTTGGGCGAGTAGTGTCTTATGCGAGTACCTGCCCGCTCATCTCTAAAGATCTCTCTCTCACTCTCTCCCCCCCACTCCCCCCTGCTCACTCTTGCAACTCACCGCTCTCCCCCGCCGGCACCCAAATCTTTTGAGACAAGCAGGCAGGTACTCGCATAAGGCACTACTCGCTGCCTTAGGTTTGCCTTAGTTTGCCTTAGTGAGTACGCTCACTCATCTCTAGAGCTTTCACAATGGACAATTGGTCACACGATGTACCTCAAGCCACAGCAAATTCTGAACAAAAATCCACAAGCTACCTGTGGATTTTAATGCAGAAATGAAAGTAGTTTAAAATCTGCCTGCAATTCCCTATCAAAATCCACAGTTAGACCTGCAGATTTTGGTGTGGAATTCCACAGCTGTGGATTTGAGTCCTGCAGCGCACTTTTTTCTTGCAAAAGCTCCCAAGGCTAACATGCACTATTATATATGGTTTAAGATACATTTATTGCAATTTGTAAAATAAACTACTTACATTGCATGTTGCTTCTATGTTCCAAACACCCAGCATGGGGTTATCGGACAGTGAAAAATCAGTTGAAACAACGCCTAGGTCTGATTTCATGCTCAACCTCTGCTGGACAATGTTATACCCAGGATCCTGTAATTACAGAATGAATAATGTGTACAAAATTATTTTAGAGATTTTATTTTGACCATAAGGCCGAATGCCCACGGCCGGGTCAGATTCCGACTGCAAAATCTCGTGACGGAATCAGACCCGGTGCCCAGCCAGAGACACATATTCACCTGTCCGGATCCGCCGCGAGTGTCTCGACTAGCGCATGCACAGTGCAGGGCATTTTCACTGCTATGTACTATAAATATAGACACGTGGCAAAACATCACCCACATCTATAAGATGGTGAACTAAAGAATACAATATGGACATACCTTAATCACAAGGTCCACGTTTCCTTTATATGGCTTCAAATCAGGATTTACTGAGATGATCCTGATTTTGACATTTTCTCCAGCCTTGTACAAAGGTTTGTCAGTCTGAATCAGCACAGAAATGTTCTTCACTTCAACAGAGATCTGTATTTTGTCAGAGAAAATCAATCTGTTCTGAGCCGATCCATTCACAGCCAGCGTAAAGGAATTGTCAGGCAAATTTTGTGGGACCTTCATAGAAAAGAAAAGGATCTTCTGCATCTTAACAAGTGGGAAACAATCAAGTAATTGTCATTGGTTTCTTCTGCTACCACAACCCTAACTGACAGTCTCATCTCATTACCAGTCATCAAGGGGACTCTATTTACTTAGCCTGTTCTTCCTTTAGACCAACTTTATACATTATTATTAATAGTTCAGTAGACTTTATATCTTAGTTTAAAAATATGCATTGGAAGCCATGTTATTCTTAAAAGTCATGTATACCTTTGGACTCATTTTTGTTTGCCTTTAATCAGTGTTTTTAGAAATGAAGACTTTTTGTACTTGGTTTTATTTAAGCGTTCTGATTGTTTGATTCTATGCTTGTGTTGTTTTCCAAGGCACTGCAGACCAGAGGACTGAGATCTTAGCAAATTCTGTCAGTCAAAGTAAACTGACAGACTTCTCCCATAGCCTGATCCCTTCTTGTGAACATGCATGCACTGCTTTTCCACTGAAGTATTACATAGGGCTGTATGACAGGGCTAGGAGATGGTGGTGGGGTTCAGGAGGACAGAGAGCAGAGAAAGCTACTATTACAGAGGGCTGTAATTCACTCCAGGTGAACTTTCTGCTCTTATCAAAAGTGAGGGGGAATGACTAGCAGCTATTTAGAAAGATAAAAGGAGAGATAAATGTGAAGTATTGAGTGGGTGTATTTATGTGAAACAGCCTCTGAAAGAGGAAAGGGGAGAGGGAGCTGAGCTTGTGCACATTCATAAGAGGGAACAGCTGATCTGTGCTAAGAATGCCCCTGAGCCAGAAACTTGAATGCAGGAAAGACTGCAAACTGAAATGCATAAGAAGGAAAACTCAATGCAAAAAAAAGATAAGTGCATCATTTTTGTTCTGCAGGGACTTAGCAAGGTATGTCCACAAGAGAGAAACATCCCTTCCCCAGGGACTTAGTAGTCTGAAGCATTCCCCATGAACCTCGATCAGTGCTGGCACTGCATCCATCTTTCCCTGTAGGTTCCGTGCCTGAAAGCAGGGTGTGCATACTGACATTTTTATTGTGAACCAGAGGGTTATTTTAACTAAATAAGAATAAATAAGGCTCTCTTCCTACACTTGTAAAATAGCCAGATGTAAAGGGGTTGCCTATTCTGTTAAAAATCTGGGACAAAGTTTTAGTGGGTTTTATACAACTAAATTACCAATTAATTTATTTTGAGTACAGCCTCCAGGGTCACGTGACCCAAAGAATTCAGCACTCAATGATTGGCAAGATGTCCCATCTGCCGATCATTTGCTCTCCTTCCCAGATCACCCAGCCCCTTAAGTCAAACATGATAGTGGAACATGTACATAAACAACCTCTGCTTTGTATAGCAGAGTATTGTGGAAATTAACAGGAAGCTGTCATATTCTGTTCAAAAGGCAGTGGCAAACTGAGGGCATATTTGGGATTTCAGCTGCAGTTCAGTAGCGGTGAGTGATTCCAGCGACCTGATTGGTTGTTGGGGACACACCCCCCTTTGGAGATGTGCACGAGTGTCCGGCCCGTTAAATAAGCAGCAGCAGGGCCGTAGGAGGGTCGGCAACTAAGCCCAAGCCTAAACCCTAACTCTAAACCCTAACCCTAAACCTAACCCTAAACCTAACCCTAAACCCAAACCCTAAACCCAAACCCTATCCCTAAACCTAACCCTAAACCTAACCCTAAACCCTAACCCTAAACCTAACCCTAAACCTAACCCTAAACTCAAACCTAACGCTAAACTCTAACCCCCCGCTGGTCTCGTGAAGTAGCACTCGTGCACATCTCCAAAGGGGGGTGTGTCCCCAACAACCAATCAGGTCGCTGGAATCGCTCACCGCTACTGAACTGCGGCTGAAATACCAAATATGCAAACTGAGGAGGAGAGTACATTATCAGCCGACAGGAAGTCTTGCCGCAGACATTAAATGCCACACTCTTTGGGTTGCATGACCCTATGGTACAATGAAAGTCAGAGGCCACAGTCAAAATAAAGTGCAATTGCTGACACAGGCTGTGCTCAGCTTTGGAGGTTCCACTCTGAGCATTCATTTTTGATTTCCATGAAAATCCCAGCTGAAACAGTGCAGCACACTGGGATATTTCATCCACGAAAATGCTGGGTATCCAGACAGAAACTGATTGGACCTTATGATAGTAAATGGGGTCCATTCAGCACCATTTGGTTCCATCATAATACAGATCTGTTCAGCCTGAGGATTCCATTTTTCTGCTCCCATAACAGAGCAGAAAAACTGAGTCCACAGAGCTGTTGGTTAGGGGCTGTGGATCTGTCAGCTAAAATATGCTGTCCAAACTGCAGACATGTTATAGAGCCGGAGGAGCTGAGCAAATTGATATATAGTTTTATGGGGAAAGATTCAGTAGAACTTGTATTTTATTCATTTACATCTTTGCACATTCTGAGCTGAACAGTCCAATGGGCGGAGCTATCAGTGATGGGTAGTTATATTTCTAGGACTGTTCAGCTCAGAATATGCAGAGGTTTTAATGAATAAAGCACAAGTTCTACTGTATCTTTTCCCATAAAATTAAATTTGAATCTGCTCAGCTCCTTCTACTCTATTACATGATGCCTGCAGTTTGCATGTTCCAGCTGACAGATTTCCTTTAATAACTTGTAGAACTTTTACAATTCTTGCTTGAACTGGTCAAACAACTGTAACCTTTAAAATGTTGAGATTAGTAAGGGGAGTGAAAAATAGAGCTTTGGTTTCTACCAATTTATTTACCAAATAACAGTTGCTTTTTAAAAAATATTGTCCTTTTATTTTATAGAAAAAGTAAAAACTACGTTTTTTTTAAAGTTCTTTTTTTTAACAAGGGAAAATAAAAACTCTAAAATAGAAATAGCATTAGCACTGGCTAATCAAAGCAGTGTGTAGTATCTAAGACTTATGATGCATACTAATGTACAGTGTGCATAGGGTAGTCAGAAGAGAAGTGGGCCAGCCTTCTTAGTTTGTCCAGGACCGGAGAGTCACTATAAAGGGAACCTGTCATCAACTATTAGCTCCATGAACTAAGTTATGTTGCTTATAATTTGAATGACGGGAAGTACAAGAAACATTGTCTCATGCTCACCCAGACCCCAATTCCAGCAGTATTCCCTGGCAAAGTTAGTGCACATGGCAGATTGACTCATTTCAGAAGGCTGTGCACACTACCTCTGATGGAGATGAATGGAAATGTGAACACACAGCCTTCTGAAAAGAGTCAAGCTGCTATGAACACTCTGACTTGGCTGGAGGGGACACAGGAGGAACCGGGGATCTAAACTATAGGGCATCTAAACTATAAGGACCATTACTTAGTTGATGGAGCTTATAGTTAATAACAGGTTCCCTTTAAACCTTCAAGCTAAGTATATAGCCTTAGAAATTATTGATTAACATAGTATGTAAGGCCGAAGAAAGACACATGTCCACTAGAGATGAGCGAACGCGTTCGTCCGAGCTTGATATTCGTGCGAATATTAGGGTGTTCGGGATGTTCGTTATTCGTAACGAACACCATGCGGTGTTCTGGTTACTTTCACTTCCTTCCCTGAGACGTTAGCGCGCTTTTCTGGCCAATTGAAAGACAGGGAAGGCATTACAACTTCCCCCTGCAACGTTTAAGCCCTATACCACCCCCCTGCTGTGAGTGGCTGGCGAGATCAGGTGTTCGCCTAATATAAAAGTCGGCCCCTCCCGCGGCTCGCCTCAGATGCGGTGTGAGTTAGATGAGGGACAGTGCTGTTTATACCGGAGCTGCTGTAGGGAAAGAATTGGTAGTTAGTGTAGGCTTCAAGACCCCCCAAAGGTCCTTATTAGGGCCACTGATAGCTGTGTGTTGGCTGCTGTTAGCAGTGGCATTTTTTTTTTTCTCAAAATCGGCTCTGCAGAGCGTTGCACCTGGCATTAGGGACAGAAGTGCTGCATAGGCAGGGAGAGTGTTAGGAGTGAGTGTAGCCTTCAAGAACCTCAACGGTCCTTTCTAGGGCCATATTTATCCGTGTGCAGTACTGTCCAGGCTGCTGTTAGCTGTGCTGCATTTTTTTGGGGCTTCTCAAAATCGCCTCTGCAGAGCATTCCACCCTCCATTGATACTGCAGGGAAAGAATTGTATAGGCAGGGCCACAACACAGTTATTATTCATAGAATATACGCAGTGCTGCCTTTTGGTGGGAAAAAACTGAAAACAAATCTATTTGTCCAGCCTCTGTCCGTCCTAACGCCTGTGGACACGTGTGAGCTGCGTGAAAAACATTGCTAAATCATACGCACCCAGCTACGCTTTACTGCTGGCTTCGCCATTTGCTTTCCTTAATTGGGAAAAAAAATACCTGCTCTGCCAGAGTTATAATAACTCTGCTACCCTCACGTTCTGTGACACATAAGCAGGGACACAGCACAGTTATTACACTTCTCATGTTCATTGAATATACGCAGTGCTGCCTTTTGGTGGGAAAAAACTGAAAACAAATCTATTTGTCCAGCCTCTGTCCGTCCTAACGCCTGTGGACACGTGTGAGCTGCGTGAAAAACATTGCTAAATCATACGCACCCAGCTACGCTTTACTGCTGGCTTCGCCATTTGCTTTCCTTAATTGGGAAAAAAAATACCTGCTCTGCCAGAGTTATAATAACTCTGCTACCCTCACGTTCTGTGACACATTAGCAGGGACACAGCACAGTTATTAAACTTAGATTATTCATTCACTAGAGGCAGTGGGGCCTTTCGTTTTCCCAAAAGGGCAAAAATTATATTTGGCCTGCAGTCTTGCGCCAATTTATTTCCTGCCTGTTAAATCAAATCACTGGTAATACAGCATGCTGAGGGGTAGGGGCAGGCCTAGAGGACGTGGACGCAGCCGAGGACGCGGAGGGCCAAGTCAGGGTGTGGGCACAGCCCGAGCTCCTGATCCCGGTGTGTCGCAGCCGACTGCTGCGCGATTAGGAGAGAGGCACGTTTCTGGCGTCCCCACATTCATCGCCCAATTAATGGGTCCACGCGGGAGACGGTTATTAGAAAATGAGCAGTGTGAGCAGGTCCTGTCCTGGACGGCAGAAAGTGCTTCGAGCAACCTATCGTCAACACGCAGTTCTGCGCCGTCCACTGCTGCAAATCCGAATCCTCTGTCTGCTGCTCCTCCTTCCTCCCAGCCTCCTCACTCCACTACAATGACACCTGCTCAGGAGCGGGAACACTCCCAGGAACTGTTCTCGGGCCCCTGCTTAGATTGGGCAGCAGCGGTTCCTCTCCCACCAGAGGAGTTTATCGTCACTGATGCCCAACCATTCGAAAGTTCCCGGGGTCCGAGGGAAGAGGCTGGGGACTTCCGCCAACTGTCTCAACAACTTTCTGTGGGTGAGGAGGATGATGACGATCAGACACAGTTGTCTTGCAGTGAGGTAGTAGTAAGGGCAGTAAGTCCGAGGGAGCAGCGCACAGAGGATTCGGAGGAAGAGCAGCAGGACGATGAGGTGACTGACCCCACCTGGTGTGCAACGCTTACTCAGGAGGACAGGTCTTCAGAGGGGGAGTCAAGGGCATCAGCAGGGCAGGTTGCAAGAGGCAGTGCGGTGTCCAGGGGTAGAGGCAGGGCCAGACCGAATAATCCACCAAGTGTTTCCCAAAGCGCCCCCTCGCGCCATGCCACCCTGCAGAGGCCGAGGTGCTCTAAGGTCTGGCAGTTTTTCACAGAGACGCCTGACGACCGACGAACAGTGGTGTGCAACCTTTGTTGCGCAAAGCTCAGCCGGGGAGCCAACACCAACAGCCTCACCACCACCACCATGCGCAGACATATGATGGCCAAGCACCCCACAAGGTGGGACGAAGGCCGTTCAGCGCCTCCGGTTTGCACCCCTGCCTCTCCCCCTGTGCCCCAACCTGCCACTGAGATGCAACCCCCCTCTCAGGACACAGGCACTACCGCCTCATGGCCTGCACCCACACCCTCATCTCCGCTGTCCTCGGCCCCATCCAGCAGTGTAGTTCAGCGCACCGTTCAGCCGTCGCTTGCGCAAGTGTTCGAGCGCAAGCGCAAGTACGCCGCCACGCACCCGCACGCTCAAACGTTAACCGTCCGCATAGCAAAATTCATCAGCCTTGAGATGCTGCCGTATAGGGTTGTGGAAACTGAGTCCTTCAAAAGTATCATGGAGGCGGCGGCCCCGCGCTACTCAGTTCCCAGTCGCCACTACTTTTCCCGATGTGCCGTCCCAGCCCTGCACGACCACGTCTCCCGCAACATTGTGCGCGCCCTCACCAACGCGGTTACTGCCACGGTCCACTTAACTACGGACACGTGGACAAGCACAGGCGGGCAGGGCCACTACATCTCCCTGACGGCACATTGGGTGAATTTAGTGGAGGCTGGGACAGAGTCAGAGCCTGGGACCGCTCACGTCCTACCCACCCCCAGAATTGCGGGCCCCAGCTCGGTGGTGGTATCTGCGGAGGTGTATGCTTCCTCCACTAAAGCACCCTCCTCCTCCTCCTCCTCCTCCTCTGTCTCGCAATCAAGATGTGTTAGCAGCAGCATGTCGCCAGCAGTCGGTGTCGCGCGGTGTGGCAGCACAGCGGTGGGCAAGCGTCAGCAGGCCGTGCTGAAACTACTCAGCTTAGGCGATAAGAGGCACACGGCCCACGAACTGCTGCAGGGTCTGACACAGCAGACCGACCGCTGGCTTGCGCCGCTGAGCCTCCAACCGGGCATGGTCGTGTGTGACAACGGCCGTAACCTGGTGGCGGCTCTGCAGCTCGGCAGCCTCACGCACGTGCCATGCCTGGCCCACGTCTTTAATTTGGTGGTTCAGCGCTTTCTGAAAAGCTACCCACGCTTGTCAGACCTGCTCGTAAAGGCGCGCCGGCTCTGCGCACATTTTCGCAAGTCCCACACGGACGCTGCCACCCTGCGCACCCTGCAACATCACTTTAAGCTGCCAGTGCACCGACTGCTGTGCGACGTGCCCACACGGTGGAACTCTACGCTCCACATGTTGGCCAGGCTCTATGAACAACGTAGAGCTATAGTCGAATACCAACTCCAACATGGGCGGCGCAGTGGGAGTCAGCCTCCTCAATTCCTTTCAGAAGAGTGGGCCTGGTTGGCAGACATCTGCCATGTCCTTGGTAATTTTGAGGAGTCTACCCAGGTGGTGAGCGGCGATGCTACAATCATTAGCGTCACCATTCCTCTGCTATGCATCTTGAGAAATTCCCTGCAAACCATAAAGGCAGCTGCTTTGCGCTCGGAAACGGGGGCGGGGGAAGACAGTATGCCGCTGGATAGTCAGGGCACCCTCCTGTCTATTTCTCAGCGCGTACAGGAGGAGGAGGAGGAGCATGAGGAGGATGAGGAGGAGGGGGAAGAGACAGCTTGGGCCGCTGCTGACGGTACACCGGCTGATTGCCTGTCATCCTTTCAGCGTGTATGGCCTGAGGAGGAGGAGGAGGAGGATCCTGAAAGTGATCTTCCTAGTGAAGACAGCCATGTGTTGCGTACAGGTACCCTGGCACACATGGCTGACTTCATGTTAGGATGCCTTTCTCGTGACCCTCGCGTTGCACGCATTCTGGCCACTACGGATTACTGGGTGTACACACTGCTCGATCCACGGTATAAGGAGAACCTGCCCACTCTGATTCCCGAAGAGGAAAGGGGTTCGAGAGTGTTGCTATACCACAGGACCCTTGCGGACAAGCTGATGGTAAAATTCCCAGCCGACAGCGCTAGTGGCAGAAGGCGCAGTGCCGAGGGCAAGGTAGCAGGGGATGTGCGTAGATCGAGCAGCATGTACATCCCAGGCAGTGCAACAGTCTTTAAGGGCCTGGCCAGCTTTATGGCTCCCCACCAAGACTGTGTCACCGCTCCCCAGTCACGGCTGAGTCGGCGGGAGCACTGTAAAAGGATGGTGAGGGAGTACGTAGCGGATCGCACGACCATCCTTGGTGACGCCTCTGCCCCCTACAACTACTGGGTGTCGAAGCTGGACATGTGGCCTGAACTAGCGCTGTATGCCCTGGAGGTGCTTGCTTGTCCTGCGGCTAGCGTGTTGTCGGAGAGGGTGTTTAGTGCGGCTGGGGGAATCATCACAGATAAGCGTAGCCGCTTGTCAACCGACAGTGCCGACAGGCTAACACTCATCAAGATGAACAAAGGCTGGATTTCCCCAGACTTCTGTTCTCCACCAGCGGACAGCAGCGATACGTAAGCAATACGTAGGCTGCACCCGCGGATGGAAGCTACGTTCTCTCTCACCATCCAAAACGGGGACATTTCTGCTTCATCAATCTGTGTCTAATATTCCTCCTCCTCCTCCTCCTGCTCCTCCTCCTGAAACCTCACGTAATCACGCTGAACGGGCAATTTTTCTTAGGGCCACAAGGCTCACTCAAATAATTTTTCAGAACAATTTTTATAAGTTTCAATGCGCTTAAAAGCATTGGAACTTTAACTTGAACCAATTTTTCGTTACACTGGGCTGCCTCCAGGCCTAGTTACCACTTAAGCCACATTAACCAAAGCGATTAATGGGTTTCACCTGCCCTCTTGGCTGGCCATGGCCAATTTTTGGGATGTACATTAGTACTGTTGATACAGCAATTTTTGTGGGCCCTCGCCTACAGTGTAATCAAATTAATTTTTAGCCCACCTGCATTACAGCTGACGTTACCTCAGCTGTGTTGGGCAATGCAATGGGATATTTTTATGTACCGCCGGTGGGTTCCAGGGAGCCACCCATGCTGTAGGTGCACACTGAGTTTTTAATACATCTGTACACTTCTAAAGAACCCGTCTGACTGGGGCATGCAGTGTGGGCCGAAGCCCACCTGTATTACGCACGACATTACTACCTCAGCTGTGTTGGGCAATGCAATGGGATATTTCTATGTACCGCCGGTGGCTTCCTGGCACCCACCCAGGCAGTGGGTCCACAGGGAGTTTAACCTACATGTGTCCACTTGTAAAGAACCCCAGTCTGACTGGGGCATGCAGTGTGGGCCGATGCCCACCTGCATTAAGCACGACATTACTACCTCAGCTGTGTTGGGCAATGCAATGGGATATTTCTATGTACCGCCGGTGGCTTCCTGGCACCCACCCAGGCAGTGGGTCCACAGGGAGTTTAACCTACATGTGTCCACTTGTAAAGAACCCCAGTCTGACTGGGGCATGCAGTGTGGGCCGAAGCCCACCTGCATTAAGCACGACATTACTACCTCAGCTGTGTTGGGCAATGCAATGGGATATTTTTGTGTACCGCCGGTGGGTTCCAGGGAGCCACCCATGCTGTAGGTGCACACTGAGTTTTTAATACATCTGTACACTTCTAAAGAACCCGTCTGACTGGGGCATGCAGTGTGGGCCGAAGCCCACCTGTATTACGCACGACATTACTACCTCAGCTGTGTTGGGCAATGCAATGGGATATTTCTATGTACCGCCGGTGGCTTCCTGGCACCCACCCAGGCAGTGGGTCCACAGGGAGTTTAACCTACATGTGTCCACTTGTAAAGAACCCCAGTCTGACTGGGGCATGCAGTGTGGGCCGAAGCCCACCTGCATTAAGCACGACATTACTACCTCAGCTGTGTTGGGCAATGCAATGGGATATTTCTATGTACCGCCGGTGGCTTCCTGGCACCCACCCAGGCAGTGGGTCCACAGGGAGTTTAACCTACATGTGTCCACTTGTAAAGAACCCCAGTCTGACTGGGGCATGCAGTGTGGGCCGAAGCCCACCTGCATTAAGCACGACATTACTACCTCAGCTGTGTTGGGCAATGCAATGGGATATTTCTATGTACCGCCGGTGGCTTCCTGGCACCCACCCAGGCAGTGGGTCCACAGGGAGTTTAACCTACATGTGTCCACTTGTAAAGAACCCCAGTCTGACTGGGGCATGCAGTGTGGGCCGAAGCCCACCTGCATTAAGCACGACATTACTACCTCAGCTGTGTTGGGCAATGCAATGGGATATTTCTATGTACCGCCGGTGGGTTCCGGGGAGCCACCCATGCTGTGGGTCGACAGGGACTTCACAATAGGGAGTTGTACCTGCCTGTGTCTATGAATTAAAAAGCCCGGTCTGACTGGGGCATGCAGACACCTTGACAGAATGAATAGTGTGTGGCACATAGGTTCCCCATTGCTATGCCCACGTGTGCAGCTCCTGATGGAGGTGGCACAGGATTCTATTTCTCATTGCTTCTGTACAGCATTGTGGGCTATCGCTCCGCCACTTTTAAAGAGGGTCGCTGCCTAGCCGTGCCAACCTCTGCAGTGTGTGCCTGCGGTCCCTCGTCATGGCAGACGCAATTCTAAATAGACATGAGCGTGGTGTGGCATGAGGGCAGCTGAAGGCTGCCCAGGGACACTTTGGTGTGCGCTGTGGGGGGGGGAGGGGGGGCGGTTGGGCAGCATGTAACCCAGGAGAAGTGTCAGTGGAGTGTCATGCAGGCAGTGATTGTGCTTTGTTGGAGGTAGTGTGGTGCTTAGCAAAGGTATGCCATGCTAATGAGGGCTTTTCAGAAGTAAAAGTTGTTGGGAGGGGGGGGGGCCCACTCTTGCCGGTATTGTGGCTTAATAGTGGGACCTGTGAACTTGAGATGCAGCCCAACACGTAGCCCCTCGCCTGCCCTATCCGTCACTGTGACATTCCCATCACTTTCTTGAATTGCCCAGATTTTCACAAACGAAAACCTTAGCGAGCATCGGCGAAATACAAAAATGTTCTGGTCGCCCATTGACTTCAATGGGGTTCGTTGTTCGAAACGAACCCTCGAGCATCACGGGAAGTTCGTTCCGAATAACGAACACCCGAACATTTTGGTGTTCGCTCATCTCTAATGTCCACCTAGTTCAGCCTATTACCCCCAATATTCATTCAGAGAAAGGCAAAAAACCCAATGAGCCATGAGACCTTGGAGATGAGTGACCTTACAACTTCTTTCAAAGTCACTCTGGAAAAGTTTGCCAAAACATGGCATTATTGGTTGGAGTTGTAAAACTAGGAGGAATACAAGAATCTTTATGGTCAGTAAGTTCTGTAGATTCCCTCCCCAGGTTCTAGTATGGGGGCCTAAACCCCTTGCTCCCACACCCTTCACCCCTTCTCCAACAAAGTATAGGGGATTGTTTTTTATTCTTAGTTTTTTGTTTGTCTTTCTTTACATCATTCTGTGTCTACCACCCCTTCGCTTACAACCATCCTCGTATCCGCCTTTCCTCCATTATAATCTACCCCTTCCCCTCCTAGCGGCTGAGAGATAGCAAGCAACTCCCTTTTTAACCCCTTAGGGACATGGCCTATTTTGGGCTTAAGGACGCAACGATTTTTGTCGGATTTTCTTCTCCATTTTTCATAAGTCATAACTTTTTTATTTTTCGTCGATGTCGTATAAGGGCTTGTTTTTTGCGTGGCGAACTGTAATTTTTATCGGTGCCACTTTTGGGTACATAAACTATATTGTAAAACTTTTATTATTTTTTTTATGATAGCAGGGAGAGAAAACGCATCAATTCTGCCATATATATATTTTTTTAACAGCGTTAATCAGGCAGCATAATTGACACAATCCATTTTTTCTGCAGGTTGGTACGGTTACAACGATACCAAAATTCTTACATTTTTTTTTAGGTTTTTCCACTTTTCTGCAATAAAACCCCTTTTTTGGAAATCTTTTATTTTCTAAAAGGCTGCATTCAAAGTCCGGTAACCTTTTAATTTTTTTATGTACAGAGCTCTATGAGGGCTTATTATTTGCGAGACGAGCTGTAGTTTTTATTGGTACCATTTTGGGGTACACATGGCTTTTTTGATCACTTTTATTGCAATTTTAGGGAGGCAAAATGCTAAAAATTAGCATTTTGCCTCAGTTTTTTAGCTTTTTTAACGCTTTTTTCCGTGCACAGTCAAAAGCATGTGCAACTTATTGTATGCATTGTTACGGATGCGACAATACCAAATATGTGGGGTTTTAAATTTTTTTACCTTTTTTATGCTAATATGAGAAAAAGCATAAAAAAGGTTTTTTTTAAACTTCTTTTTAACATTTTTCTTTTTTTTCATTTTTATTTTCTTTTTTTTTACACTATTTATGTCCCTCTGGGGCACTTACAGTATAGCACTGATGATCGCTGTGATAAGGCATGGCAGGGCTACTGCCCTGCCATGCCTTATCGCTTATACAGCGATCACAGGCTATGGCAATACAGAATGCCAGTGTCTGGCATCCTGTTGCCATGGCAACCAGCCGGGCTCTCTGTGCTCCCTCTGTAAACCCCTCCCATGCCGCGATCTACATAGATCGCGGCAGGGAAGGAGTTAACAGCGGGAGGCCGGATATGACTGACAGCTGGCTCCCGCTGCGGGATAGTGCGAGATCATAAGTGATCTTGCGCTATCCCCAGGACGTAAGTTTACGCCCTGTTGCTGGAAGTACCCCGCTGCCCTGGAACAGGAAGGGGTTAAGGGAATACTTAGGTTTAACACTAAATCAATTCAGTTCATTCTTTTTAGTGTTTACAATGACATGATCTGTATCCTGTCCCATTTTATGGCTGTTGCCAGGAAAAAGCCTATGAAAATGTGTAAACGTGTATTTTGTTGTTGCATTTGGACAATGTTAAATCGCAGTTCTATACTGAAAAACAAATAAATAAAGAGTTTGAAAAATAAAACCCCAATCAGATAGAAGCCAATTTTCCCCATTGAAAGGGAAAAAATTCCTTCCCAACTCCAATCTGGCAATCGGAATAATCCATGGATCAACAACCCTTCTGATAATGAATGGCATCCAAACACTTACTGCTGGGAGAGTCAGAATTCCAATTAAATCTGCAAAATAATAAAACATAGCTTTAGCCCAGCTAGGTAAATACATATACTGTATCGCAATGTGCTAAATGTAAAAAGCTACTGTATTGCAAAAATAGTTTTCTGTAAGCAAATGATTCAATGAAGACATGTAATTTTAAAAAAATCAACTAGTCGGAGATAAGATAAAGTTTGTCCCAAAAGGCAAAAGATAATTAATACTTATATAGCTAAATTACGTATAAGCATTTGAATTATTCCTTTTTTTATATAATTAAAAATAAAAATAAATCTTGCACTCACCATTTTGAAAGACCTTGCTTGCGCTCACTTTAATGTTGCCATTGTCAAAAATCTCTGCAGCTACAGTAATTTCTGAGAACATGTCACCGAACCAATGAACAGCCATAGAAATATTAGCACCGTAGATTGTAGTAGCAGGTGTTATAATGTAATATGATGGGCTGTAAGAAATATATACTAATGTCAGCTAATATATATTTATTAGATGAGTCTACTCACGATAATTTGATCGAGTGACTGGAACCCATATGAACATGTCGGAAATCTGGCTATAAGGGTTCATTTTGCTTCAAGGGAAATTAAGCATCCCATGACCTCTATTGAGATATATGAGAAGTCCATGTAATACATGTATAAACCAAGACCTCCAGAGTGATAGCTACTCTTTGTGGTGGCCATCTTTGGCTAATGGTAGGAGGTTCTCTTTCTAGGGTCCCTCCTCTACTAAAGCAACTCTCTTGACCAAGACAAATAAAGATGGCCAAACTGCTTCTCTGACTACTTGATGCACACTGTGCATAGCATGAATTGGTGGTCTAAGACACTACATGCTGATCTGACTAGTCAGTATTTCTCATGTGGGCAGCACTGGTTAATCAAAGCAGCATGTAGTGTCTTAGACTAATAATGCACACCAATGCACAGTGTGCATCCGGTCATCAGACCATCTGGTGCAGTCATCTTTGTTTTCCAGGAGCGGAGGGTCACTTTAACTTCATTTGAGAGCAAGTTGTCAAAAGAACACAACTGTTTAATTTTAAAAACAATTTGAAAACATAAAAAGGTTGGCTATTTTTTTACATCTCAAAGGAAACTTATGACAGGCAGTACCAGCCTGTTATTTCTAACTAAGATGCTATGGATGCAGCCAGTCTCATACAGAGAAGGGTGTTTGATATATACACAGGGCACGTCACTTAAACAGTAATTAAATGCCTCTATAAGGGTCGTGGATTTCCTATAAAAGGTTTCCCAAGTTTGGACAGCTGTTTTACAGGTAATATCAGATTAAACTTGGTATTTCTGGAACTTTTGTGATCAACAGTTTTTTGTTTTTTTTTAAAGAGGCTAAATGTAAATCTAGTAAATAAAGCATTAAAAAGAGAAATTGGAAACTAGATAGCTCAAGTATTAACTTGCAGGGAGTCTTAATTTCTGTCCATAAATGGTCAACAAACTTTTCAAATAACTTGTGTTTATGTGATAGCCAGTGTAATAACTAGTAAAAGCTCCATTCATTTTATTTACCTAAAATGACGTTTTTGTGCTGAAAAATCACTCTAAAGTGCTGGCCACTTGAGTTCTTCCATCCTTCTAATTTGCTGTCTATTGAGTGTTATCAAGTGATGCCTGTCTCTAGTAACAGAACTAGCAAGATGGATATCAGGAAGTGAAGGAGGGAGATGGAGGCAGGTGTGGAAAAATGCTGCAAATTTATTCTGCAGCTGGACAACAACCTCGAACATACAACCAACATCACTAAGAACTATCTTCAGTGTAAAGAAGAACAAGGAGTCTTGGAATTGATGATATGGTCCTACAGAGCCCTGATCTCAACATCACAGAGTCTTCCTGGGATTACATGAAGAGACAGAAGGATTTGAACAAACCTACAGCCACAGAAGATCTCCCATTAGTTCTTTAAGATATTTGGACTGCCAAGTTCCTTCAAATCTATGTACAAGAAAAATTGATGCTGCTTTGAAGACAAAGGGGGGGGGGGGTCACAACAAATATTGATTTCTTTTAAGCCTTACTTTTGTTCATTCACTTAGCATTTTGTTATTTGACAAAAAAAACTATTACCACTTCTATATTTGAAAGCATTCTTACTGTACAGAATTTTATCCACACCTGCCTAAAACTTTTTCATAGTACTATATATCTGTCCGGAGTGACAGAAGGTTTCATCGATTGTTTAAGCCAGTTATATTTTAAGCAAATGTGTTACTCCACAAACAAACTATCAAGGTATGTATGTACACTTACCTGCCAGTACAGGAGACCAGACACAGGAAAAAGAAGACAGCATGCCTTAGAACAGGAGGCCACAATATGTACATCCTGGCTTTTCCACCGATGACAAATGAATAGCTTCTAAAATGAGCTTGACTTCAGAATGACAGCACTTTTTACATCTTACCCTTGTAAGAAACACAGCCGTAGAGAATGACACTTATTACACACCTTGTAAACAAAGCAGCACAAAGACGCAGGGAAAATCCCTTGTCCCGCAGCCAATTAATCATCCCATTTCTTGTGAATACATTGCCTTACATTATCTCCTTCTGTTTCATTGTCTTTCGGTCCTCCTATCTACAATAGAATGTCACCCTTTGGGATGTAAAAAAAAGTGTTTCTTTAATGTTTTAAACTACTCATTTGTTTTTAGCTTTTGTGGCTTAGATGGCATTTCCACATGATACCAACATGGAAACCAATATCCAAATTTTGTCAGGTTATGGAGAAGTGGTGAAAAACTGGGAAATAATATAATTACATTTATCATAAGAATTAAGTGTTTGGGCTGTTGACCAGTATACTATGTTGTATCTGTGTCTTCCCTGTATTTCTCCATATACATATCACACGTTCAAGGGTTTCTTCACACACTATATTTTTAGTATTTAAAAAAACCAAATCAAAATGCATTTCAAGAATTTTTAATGGTGGTTTTTAAAACTGCTTTTGGTGTTTTATTTATTTTTATTTGTAAAATTATCTACCTGGGGTTTTCTGCAATTTTTCATGTCCTATAGAGAAGACTATGGGAAAAAGACCAGAAAAGAATGCCATACCCAGAGTATGCTGCGTTTTTTAAAAAGAAAGTTACATACCCCAAATATTCTACAAGGCTGAGTTAACCCTACTCTGGGCCCCTATGTCCCATTTTAGACCCACAAAGCATGTCCTAGTGACTGGCTGCTAACAGATGCTAAACTGCTAATCCCAAAACAATGGCGCTCCAAGACTGTTCCTACTATTCAACAATGGTTCGGAAAAAATTGATTTGAGGCGCTCATGGCATGGAAAAGGGGCACTAGAGGACACTTAACTTCTGTGCGGGGTAAATAGACTACTTTTAGCTGCTCATTATAACAAGTCCTTAATCCATCTTCCCTCTCTACATTTGACAGCCCGGACACACTGACAATATGTACACTTTAGGTATCCAACCCCTCGAGCCGCCTTTGACTCTGCTGTTACATAATATTTGAAAATATTTGCGGTCTGTTTTTCTTTGTTTCCCGTTTATTTCCCCTTTGGACATTTTGTTACCATTATATCTGTTAAAATGTTAGAATGGATGCATTAGCATTATGACTATAAAATGCTCATGTATGGTGAACTACACACAATTTCATTTTGAAATGTTTTCACTGCCCAGATACACTCGTATTCTATATGATTATTAACCCAATATGACGCATTTTTCTTGTACCCACTGCAACCTTAGGGAAACTATGCTCTGCAATGATGAAAGAGAAATGCAAACCAAGGCTATTGTGGGAACCCTCTCTCCCATGGTGTTGGCTGTGGCGTACTTGTTGGGCCTGCGGTTCTGTTCAAGGGGTTGGGTGTTGTGGCACTGGTGGGGTTAAGTTCACTGGGTAGCCCTCTGGACTCTTTTTACTCTTCTGAGGAATGGAGTGCTCTTGCTGGTGGACCGCCTGGCTGGGGTGGCAGGCAGGTGTAGACTAATTAAACTAATTATGTTTGACATTATCTGTGGACACTGTTTGAACTGGCTACTGTCTGGTATCTGAGCTTCACGGCCCAACCACCGGCTGATTGATTTACTCTGCAAATATCCTGCTCTCTGCATATTCCATTTCTGTGATACAGTTTTCAGCCCACAGTGAGAAACACTTACTGCTGCACCTATTAAAAGTAGGAAATTCTGTTTCCCTTGCTAAGCGGCTGTGTGTGAGACTACATGACCTAAAGCCATGGTCAATTGAATCCTGCATCATTTAAGACTCCAAAACAGCTCATAACCCGATCATGCAAATCAGTTTTTGTCATTTTTCACAATATGAATAATGAACGTTCTACAAAATAACTTGTTACTGTGCTTCACCGAAAATAAGACAGTGTCTTATATTAATTTTTGTTTAAAAAAAATTTAACTTTTTTTACATGTATAGCTGCCTGGACACTATTTAAATTGACTTTTTTAATTAACTGTTAGCAGGGCTTAATTTTGGAGTAGGGCTTATATTTCAAGCATCCTCAAAAAGCCTGAAAAATCATTTTGCATCCTTAAAAATTCTGTAAAATCATGCTATGCTTTATTTTAAGGGTATGTCTTATTTTCAGGGAAACGGTATTCCCAGAATAAAATAGGCCAAAGCAAACAAAATCTACAGCTTCTAGGAAACATACAGATTTTTTTCCCACCCGGCCCTCATGGCACCAGTGTAGATACGAATTCATACAATCACAGCTCAGAACCAAAACAAACAGCAGCCACTTCTCAGGAACAAAGTTCTAACATCACGACGTTCCTCTATTGGCTCTTCCTCATCTGAGATAGCGAAACAAAGCTCTGCTTCCAGAGAGGTCACTAAAAGAGGTATTCTGGGCTCCTTACAGGCCTCCCCAAATCTGAAGGCCCTTCTTCCCCAAAAATAACCTCTCCTGTAATTTACAATAGTATCTAGTTACGGATAATCCTATAACCACCAATACATTGAGAGTGCTGCTTTGGCCTCTTCAAAAGGACATTTCTCAAGATGTGCAAAAAAAGTCTTATCAATTTCAATCCAATATTGGCCACCTTGCCACACGTAGAGCCCACAATAACTTGGTAGATGCTCACAATGTCTTGGAAGAAGAGATCTCCCATCTACACAAAAATGTTATAGACCTTAAAGATAGGTCACAAAGAAACAAAATTAAATTCCATGGGATTCCAGAATCTGTACCCCTTCTGACCTTCCGCAATACCTACTCCAGCTCTTTCAAACTTTACTTCTATCCCTATCTCCACTGGAATTCCTAAAGATCGCTCCATCCTAGAGGCTCCTGCATTGGACATCTTTGCTTGAATCCATTTTTATCAGACTAAGGAGAAACTGGAAGGTGAAGAGGACCTTTACCAGATTCATATAATGCCATAATGATGTTCACTGATCTCTCTCTAGCAACTGCAAAGACAGTTTTCATCAATACCCTCTGCTCTTCTTGGTGCCAACATTAAAGGGGTTGTCTCGCGAAAGCAAGTGGGGTTCAGCACTTCTGTATGGCCATATTAATGCACTTTGTAATATACATCGTGCATTAAATATGAACCATACAGAAGTTATTCACTTACCTGCTCCGTTGCTAGCGTCCCCGTCGCCATGGCTCCGTCTAATTTCGCTGGCTTCTTGCTTTTTTAGACGCGCTTGCGCTGTGCGGTTTTCTGCCTGGTGAATGGGGCCGCTCGTGCCGGAGAGCTGGTCACCGCGTCGCCATCGTAGCTCCGCCCCGTCACGTGTGCCAATTCCAGCCAATCAGGAGGCTGGAATCGGCAATGGAACGCACAGAGCCCATGGTGCACCATGGGAGAAGACCCGCGGTGCACCATGGGAGAAAACCGCAGTGCATCCCTGGGAAAGGACCGGCGGCCATCTTAGGGAGAAGATTTTTTAAACTCCTTATTTCGTCGGATCGGTGAGTAGCAAGCGGTTTAAAAACCGCTTTAATTTGCTATTTTATGCCAGGGGGGTGTCAGGGGGAATGGGGTAATGTTAAATTTTGATGCTTGCCGCGAGACAACCCCTTTAAATATAAATGGGGCTTTCCTACAGTTTTTCCTACTGCACCTCCTTCAGCCAATGAAAGAGCATTTGCTTATTCATAGGCTGATTGTTGGGCCTTTTACACAGCCTGATTGCTGTAATCAACCCATATAAAAGGACCATTACTTGGGCAATTGTAATTTGTACACTCTATTATTTGAGCAACGTTATATATATTATTAGGCCACGATCCAACCTAAACTGACCCTTTCTCCAATAAAATAAAAGTAATTCATTTCATTTTTTTAATTTAATGTAAATTACAGGAATTCTCTGGGAAAAGGCAAATCTAGCATAAATAATTAAGCCCTAGGTTGTCCTATTTTTACTTTTTCTGATCCCAGGCAGGAGCATTATAATCCACCACAGGTTGACCACACTAAAAGAAGAGGTAATCCGAAACTACAGGGTGGAAGCCACAGGGAAATAATATTCCCCAATGCTACCCTTAGGGCCTGTCACTTTAGTTTTAAGGAGCGCAAGCTATGTACTGCTGTTGTTGTAGTCAAGATTATGGTGAAGAGAGCTTTAAAAAGCTACCAGTCTTTTGCTCTAAAAAATGGACAGAAATATTGTCCATGTGTATGTAGCCTTAGTAGGTTAATGTCATTTGTACTTATAAAGACAACATGCCCAAACAGCTGTATGCAATTTGGAATAAATGGTTCTGTAGCAACAAGTCTGTCTCTGTTATGCACTAGTGGTTTGGGATTGTTGACCATCCAGGGCGTAAAACAATTTACAAGTGTCCACCCACTATCTCAGGGTGGGGATTAATTTCCTTGTTCTGTGAATGGGATGGATCTAGTATGTGAACATATGTAAATATGTTTCCTAGTTACAATGCACTTCTGCTTGATTGCATGCTTGTAATTGAGGCAGTGCAAAAATGCTGCAGGTGGTATACAGGCTTGCAGGTGATATTCCAATACATTTCAAACATGTTCAGTAGGGTTAACATCAGAACTCTGACAAACCATATTTTAACACTTCAGTTTTTGACTCATTATATGGACACCCATCAGTTTGATCAGGCACTTTCTAAAGGCTCATTTACATGCAAAGACAATTTTTCAAATGATTGAAAGATTGACAGTTCTAGCGATCATATTGCAAAAAGCACTAATGGGCACTAATACCCATTAGCACTTTATCAGCTTCAGACGATTGAAAGACTGACAGTTCTAATGATCATTTTGCATAAAGTACTAATGGGCACTAATGCCCATTAACACTGAGCCTCCAGCAGCTGTTTGCAAATCCCAGCATGTGGTCTGGACTTTGCACTCAGCTACATTGTCTTCGCATGGGCTGCCTTGGGCTGTCAGCTGAAGACAATGTGATCAGCTGCTTCCATGGAGAACACAGCGTCCGGTCCCTGCTATCTCTCTCCGGCTATATTATGCTTACCTAAAAATCATCATTGAGCTGAAGAGTGAAAGATGGAAGCGTTCACACACAACGATTATTGCTCAAAAGCCATTGTTTGAACGCAATTTGAGCGATAATCGCTGAGTGTAAATGGGGCTTTAGTCATCACCTCTCCTCTTTTCATCTAATACACGAAACTTTAGTTCTATGGCTCTCATTTATCATTATTTAACCCCTTAGTGACCGCTCATATGCCCTTCTTATGGAGGTCATAAAGGGGCCTTAAACCTGCACAATCATATTTTTATGGAGGTACAGGTTTCAGTAAAGCTTTTGTTTGTTCAACAAAATAGGTGTAAAGCCTCTACATTACCGACGTCACACCTGGCAACAATGAACTCCTTGGCAGTTTGTGGTTCGTCTTGGTGGTATCAGATGGACTGATATAGAATGTACCAAAGGTACTCAAATTGATTCAGGTCTGGGAAATGTGGGGCCAGTCACCAGTACCATTAGTTATCATGTGGAGGTTTGTGTGACTCTCCAAGGAAATCACCCATTGTCAAACTGGTAATGCAGGATAATGTTGTGGGCAGCATAATGTTTATCACAGCATCTCCAGACTCTTTCACATCTGTCACATGTGCTCAATGTGAACCTGCTCTCCTCTGTCAAGAGAACTGGTGCAACTGGCAATTCTGATGTTCTCTGGCCAATGCCATTTGATCTCCATGATACTGAGTTGTGAGCACAGATCCCACTACAGGATCACGTAGCCTCAATTGTAACAAACATGGATCACTTTACGATTCTTTGTGATGCTTTTTTCCATTAATCAGAGTTTTGATCTGTTGATCAACTTAATTCAATCCATTATGATTCAATGTATAGCACAAATTAAAGGTGAACACACTGTATAGGCACTGCGCATTACCTCACTCTCCAATAAACATGACAATATGACTGTGAACATGTTGTGAAATATTAATGTGGCTTTGACATGCTCCTACTTGTCTGAGGTTTGATGCCACTATATAGTTTCAGGCACTACTGTATATGTTGCTTTCTGTAACTTTTACTTTCTATTAACATCAAAGTGCATAATTGAGTAAAAGCAAGATTCAAATTAGGTAAATTATAGGAAATGAAGAGTGTAGGTAAAAAAAAAACAAAGAGAGAAGAAAAAATAGAATAGACAGATGAAAAAAAGTAAAAAAGAAACATGAAGAAATGTTTTACTCCTTTGCACTACATAATAATTTTACAGTGCTGTGACAGGCAATCCACTACATTATGAGGGCTTAAGGCCCATTTAGACACAACGATTATAGTTCAAAATATGTATGTTGAGTGACTTTTGAGCGACTTTTGAGCGATGATCGTTGTGTCCATTTACAGCGCAAGGTAATCGCGCAAACGTTGAGCCATCACCTTGTGCTCTGAGTGGGGTATACGGAAGACAAGCGGGGCTGCTTGTCTTCAGCATTCAGCTGTTCCCTGCTCGGAGCGACTGGACCGCTCTGTTCTTCATTCTCCGCCTGTCTTCAGGGAGCAGGATACAGCTGAAACAATAGTATCAGCTGTATCCCACTGTGAATTCCTGATAAGGCTCATCGTTGTCTTTCAGCATGCTAAAAGACAATGATGAGTGACGACTTAACGAAAACTGCACAATGTCAGTGCAGTTACACACAACGATTATCGCTCAAAAGACGTCTTAAAATTTTGGACCATTATCTTAACTTAGCCATATTTCTGACATGCAGTCAAATATCAGAGTCAGCAAAGCCCTAGCCAGTCCAAGTATTTGAGTTTTATCTCAAGCTCACTTGAAACAACAAATGAACCCCTTGATTAGTTACATCAGGTGTGCTTAAGACAACCCCTGACTTGCACGTTTGTCCTTTTTATGAGGGATTTTTCAGGGGGTTGAATAATTCTGAGGTTTTCAAAATCTGGGCAATTCAAGGAAGTGATGGGAACAACACAGCAACGGATAGGGCAGGCGAGGGGCTACATGTTGGGCTGCATCTCAAGTTCCCAGGTCCCACTATTAAGCCACAATAGCGGCAAGAGTGGGCCCCCCCCTCCCAACAATTTTGACTTCTGAAAAGCCCTCATTAGCAATGCATACCTTAGCTAAGCACCACACTACCTCCAACAAAGCACAATCACTGCCTGCATGACACTCCGCTGCCACTTCTCCTGGGTAACATGCTGCCCAACCCCCCCCCCCTTCCACACGACCCAGTGTCCCCAGCGCACACCAAAGTGTCCCTGCCCAGCCTTCAGCTGCACTCATGCCACACGCTGGCCTCATGTCTATTTATAAGTGCGTCTGCCAGAGGAACCGCAGACACACACTGCAGAGGGTTGGCACGGCTAGGCAGCGACCCTCTTTAAAAGGGGCGGGGCGATAGCCCACAATGCTGTACAGAAGCAATGAGAAATATAATCCTGTGCCACCGCCATCAGGAGCTGCACACGTGGGCATAGCAATGGGGAACCTATGTGCCACACACTATTCATTCTGTGAAGGTGTCTGCATGCCCCAGTCAGACCGCGTTTTTTTATAAATAGTCACAGGCAGGTACAACTCCGCAATGGGAATTCCGTGTGCACCCACAGCATGGGTGGCTCCCTGGAACCCACTGGCGGTACATAAATATATCCCATTGCATTGCCCATCACAGCTGAGGTAATGTCGTGCTTAATGTAGGTGGGCTTCGGCCCACACTGCATGCCCAAGTCAGACTGGGGTTCTTTAGAAGTGGACACATGCAGTTACAACTCCGTGTGGACCGACAGCATGCGTGGGTGCCAGGAAGCCACCGGCGGTACATAAATATATCCCATTGCAGTGCCCGACACAGCTGAGGTAATGTCGTGCTTAATGCAGGTGGGCTTCGGCCCACACTGCATGCCCCAGTCAGACTGGGGTTCTTTAGAAGTGGACACATGCAGTTACAACTCCCTGTGGACCCACGGCATGGGTGGCTCCCTGGAACCCACCGGCGGTACATAAATATATCCCATTGCAGTGCCCAACACAGCTGATGTAACGTCAGCTGTAATGCAGGTGGGCTAAAAATTAATTTGATTACACTGTAGGCGAGGGCCCCCAAAAATTGGTGTACCAACAGTACTAATGTACCTCAGAAAAATTGCCCATGCCCAACCAAGAGGGCAGGTGAAACCCATTAATCGCTTTGGTTAATGTGGCTTAATTGGTAACTAGGCCTGGAGGCAGCCCAGTTAAAATAAAAATTGGTTGAGGTGAAAGTTTCAACGCTTTAATGAGCATTGAAACGTATAAAAATTGTTTACAAAAATTATATGACTGAGCCTTGTGGGCCTAAGAAAAATTGCCCGTTCGGCGTGATTATGTGAGGTTTCAGGAGGAGGAGGAGGAATATTATACACAGATTGATGAAGCAAAAAGGTCCCCGTTTTTGATGGTGATAGAGAACGATGCTTCCATCCGCGGGTGCAGCCTACGTATTGCTTAGGTATCGCTGCTGGTGAAAAAGAGAAGTCTGGGGAAATCCAGGCTTTGTTCATCTTGATGAGTGTAAGCCTGTCGGCACTGTCGGTTGACAGGCGGGTACGCTTATCCGTGAAGACTTCCCCAGCCGCACTAAGCAGTGGGCCAAGCTGTCTCTTCCCCCTCCTCCTCATGCTCCTCCCCCTCCTCCTCCTCAGCTGGCCATACACGCTGAAAGGATGACAGGCAAGCAGCATGTGTACCCTCAGCAGTGGGCCAAGCTGTCTCTTCCCCCTCCTCCTCATGCTCCTCCCCCTCCTCCTCCTCCTCAATGCGCTGAGATATAGACATGAGGGTGCTCTGACTATCCAGCGACATACTGTCTTCCCCCGCCTCCGTTTCCGAGTGCAAAGCGTCTGCCTTTATGCTTTGCAGGGAACTTCTCAAGAGGCATAGCAGAGGAATGGTGACGCTAATGATTGCAGCATCCCCGCTCAGCATCTGGGTAGACTCGTCAAAGTTTCCAAGGACCTGGCAGATGTCTGCCAACCAGGCCCACTCTTCTGTAAATAATTGAGGAGGCTGACTCCCACTACGCCGCCCATGTTGGAGTTGGTATTCCGCAATAGCTCTACGCTTCTCATAGAGCCTGGCCAACATGTGGAGCATAGAGTTCCACTGTGTGGGCACGTCGCACAGCAATCGGTGCACTGGCAGATGAAACCGATGTTGCAGGGTCCGCAGGGTGGCAGCGTCCGTCTTGGAGTTGCGGAAATGTGCGCTGACCCGGCGCACCTTTCCAAGCAGGTATGACAAGTGTGGGTAGCTTTTCAGAAAGCGCTGAACCACCAAATTAAAGACATGGGCCAGGCATGGCACGTGCGTGAGGCTGCCAAGCTGCAGAGTCTCCACCAGATTACGGTCGTTGTCACACACGACCATGCCCGGTTGGAGGCTCAGCGGCGCAAGCCAGCGGTCGGTCTGCTCTGTCAGACCCTGCAGCAGTTCGTGGGCCGTGTTCCTCTTCTCTCCTAAGCTGAGTAGTTTCAGCACGGCCTGCTGACGCTTGCCCACCGCTGTGCTGCCGTGCCGCGCGACACCGACTGCTGGCGACGTGCTGCTGCTGACACATCTTGATTGTGAGACAGAGGTTGCGTAGGAGGAGGAGGGTGGTTTAGTGGAGGAAGCATACACCGCCGCAGATACCACCACCGAGCTGGGGCCCGCAATTCTGCGGGTGGGTAGGACGCGAGCGGTCCCAGGCTCTGACTCTGTCCCAGTCTCCACTAAATTCACCCAATGTGCCGTCAGGGAGATATAGTGGCCCTGCCCGCCTGTGCTTGTCCACGTGTCTGTTGTTAAGTGGACCTTGGCAGTAACCGCGTTGGTGAGGGCGCGTACAATGTTGCGGGAGACGTGGTCATGCAGGGCTGGGACGGCACATTCGGGATAAGTAGTGGCAACAGGGAACCAAGTAGCGCGGGGCCGCCGCCGCCATCATGCTTTTGAAAGCCTCCGTTTCCACAAGCCTATACGGCAGCATCTCCAGGCTGAGCAATTCGGCAATGTGCACGTTTAACGCTTGAGCGTGCGGGTGCGTGGCGGCGTACTTGCGCTTGCGCTCAAACAGTGGCGCTAGCGACGTCTGGACGCTGCGCTGAGAGACATTGCTGGATGGGGCCGAGGACAGCGGAGGTGAGGGTGTGGGTGAGGGCCAGGAGACGGTAGTGCCTGTGTCCTCAGAGGGGGGTTGGATCTCAGTGGCAGGTTGGGGCACAGGGGGAGAGGCAGTGGTGCAAACCGGAGGCGGTGAACGGCCTTCGTCCCACCTTGTGGAGTGCTTGGCCATCATATGCCTGCCCATGCTGGTGGTGGTGGCTCCCCAGCTGATCTTGGCGCGACAAAGGTTGATGAATTCATGAATGGGTGTGAGTGAGACCTGCCTCTGATTGGCTCAGCGCTGAGCCAATCAGGGGCAGGTCTGACTCACACCCCCTTCACACCCACTGCAGGCCGGCCGCGCTGAACTCCGTCTGCCGGGACAAGGTGAGTATATATATTTTTTATATTTTTACACATTTCTGGATGAATTGCAGGGAAGGGCTTATATATTTAAGCCCTTCCCGACAATTCATCCCGCGATCGCCGGCAGCCCATTGCTTTCAATGGAGCCGGCTGTATTGCCGGCTCCATTGAATTCAATGGGCAAACATCGTTCTTCTCTGCCACAGCTGTTACAGCTGTGGCAGAGAAGAATGATTTGTCTTCTATATGTTCTCAATGGGGTCGGCGCTGCTGCCGCCGGCCCCATTGAGCGCATATAGAGAAGAGAACAGGAATCGCAGATCGCAGATAGGTGCGATCTGCAATTTCTGTTCTATAATTTATCGGACGAGCGCATAAAAAGCGCTCATGTGTCTGATACCATTGCAAAGCAATGGTTTTTAAAAAAAAAATCGCCGGATGCATGCGCATGTGCAAATCGCGCAAAAAAAACGCCTGTCTGACTAAGGCCTAAGGGTGTATTCCTAGGAGTATCTGCATTACAGCTTTTTGATGCAGATTTCAATAGAAATTTGCTATCAAGGAAATCTGCGTATTTTCAGCACAGATTTGTGCAGTGGATTTACATGCGGATTTTAGTCTCAATGAGGCTAATCCACATACAATAAACCCGATCTGAAATTCGCGTCACTTTATTACATGTGACCTCTTTGTTTTCTGAGATCTGGATTTAATTTGGGGTCCCACTTTTATGTTTGCCCAGGACCACACTCAGTCTAAGGCTGCATTCCCACGAACATATATTGGCTCGGTTTTCACGCCGAGCCGATATACGTTGTCCTCATCTGCAGGGGGGGGGGGGGGGGATGGAAGATCCAGGAGCAGGAACTGAGCTCCTGCCCCCTCTCTGCCTCCTTTCCGCCCCTCTGCACTATTTGCAATGAAAGGAGGCAGGACGGGGCTAAGTTCCGAGAATTCGCCCCGGCACCGTTCCGCCTCTCCAATTGCAAATAGTGCAGAGGGGCGGAGAGGAGGCAGAGAGGGGGCAGGAGCTCAGTTCCTGCTCCTGGCTCTTCCATCCCCCCCCCCCCCCCCCCCTGCACATGAGGACGGCGTATATCGGCTCGGCGTGAAAACCGAGCCAATATACGTTCGTGGGAATGCACCCTAAAAGTGGCCCTGAACCTAATTTGCAATAGGGGTGGAATAACTTTGATTGCAACTGTCTATGAAAGCTTCTTCTTCTCTATTCTGCTTCTTGCCAGTAGGTACAACAGTAGCTGATCTTCAGGAACACCGCCTCTTACCAGAAGAAATTAGTCAAACAGAACAGGTTCTGTTCCACTATCACCACAAGTAATTGAGTAATGTTATTGTATCTACTGGATTATTGCTAAGCAATAATGTGTTTAAATAAAAAACATGATTAGAATGTAGTGGACTGTATTTGCATTGGTACATACAATTCAGCATTCATTACATGAAAAATGCTTGTATAAAAATCTGCCTGACTTTCCTATTAATTTACAGTAAGATGTACGTAAACTAATCAGTTGGCTCAGGTATTACTGCAATGGCCATAAACTAGAATGAAGAAAGTCACTTTTAACACTTCTATTTAAAAAAAATTGCAAAGTCACATGAAACTCACTTCTGAACCTTTTGAAAATTGTTTATACTCTATGTTTGAATTACTCTGTGGGAAAAACAGTCTTATAGGAAAATGTCTCAGTTTAGTCCTAGCCTAAGGCTAGCTTTACACAGGTGAGCGCAATATGGGGCTGTGAATCCCGACCCCATGCCGTGCTCCCCTCCATGTGAAATCCCCATGGATGCAAGGTGCTTTCATGGCAAGACTGCCTTGCATCACTTGGGGTATGTAGGGATCCTCCGATGCAGCTGTCACAGTCGGAGCAAAGAATCGCAGTGTTTCTCCCTTTGCTGGCGATGCTGCCAGCTCCATTGAAAACATTGGGCGCTGCATTGCAAAATCCCACATAAACATAGAACATCCCGCAATTTTTTTTCCAGCATAGCATCGCGGTGCGATGCAGGAAAACATCGCTCATGTTTGTGACCCCATTCGAAAGAATGGTGTTCATATTTGTGCGAGATTTGTGCATCTCGCAACACACAAATCTCACACGATTTTGCCGCCCGTGTGAAGCCGGCCTTAGTACCCTTTTTCATGGCCAAATTCTTGCCCCATGCCAAATGTTTATCAACCAAATTGTAGCGTATTTGACTAGCCTTTATGCAGGCTGATACTGACTCTATGGAGAGCGAACAATCACCTATGCAATCATTCGCTCCCCATACCTTTTCATCACTCTCGGCAGCACATCCCCCAGTGAGATGTACTCCTGACAACAAAGATTTTTACTCAGCACAAATGAGCCCATTTAATTGATGAATGAGTAGCTCATCAGGGGAATATTCACATGACCTGATGATTGGGCAAACAAGTGATCCTACCAATGTTCATCTCTGATTATGAGGCCATGTAAAAGAGCTTTAAAAAGGGGTTTCCCAAGTAATTCTTGGCGATCACCAAGTAATCCTACTGGCGATGCCAAAAAATAACCAACTAGCCTACTCATATCACCTGTCCTGGCTTCCCGCAGCTCCAGTGCCAAATCACCATTCTGTAAAAGGTAAACTGTTAACTGTTGGTGGGAAACATGCTTACTAATCTTTTCCTATGACCAGTTTCTCCCATAAACGTATAAAAACATTAGGAACTCCTAATGTGAGCTCTGTTCGGACCACATCACTAGACAAGTTCAAAGACATTGTAGACCACCGAGACCTGTGATTGGACTCAGTCAGCATGTAGCTGTCTGCAGCTTGTAAACAGACTGCCAGTGGGGACAGTGGACCTGGGGTGGATAAGTATAAGATATGACCAGCAGGATTTTAAAAAAATACTCAGAAAACCCCTTTAAGGCTAGGGCTCATTGGTAACATGGGGTCACTTGCAAGTCATGGCAAAATTGCAGCATTACGGTAATGTTGAAGAAATATGTTTAAATCACAGCAGAATTCTAGTGATTGTCATTTAGTTTCTCTCCGCATACAGAAATATAGAGGTCATGTACTAATCATGCCATGATGTGGTCTGTGTGGTCTATATATGTTGGTTTCACAAGTTTCGATGTCAGTAGTCCAATAAAGCTGATTACCTTTCCAAACCATATAAAAAAACAATCATGTCTTCTAGATGCATATGTAAATACATTTCATCACAGAAATAGCAAGAGTACTGATTTATTACCTGAGGAGATACGCCCAAGGTGCCAAAACATACAACACATGATCTGCAGTTAGTCATTGCTCAAAACTGTAGGTATGAAAACAATACAAAGTAGGAGGAAACAGAGAAGTAATCTTCACACAGCACTGTAAATGCAATAATTCATCCAGTGGATTGATATCATCATACTCTAAGCCAGTTGTGATGCACTTACTCCACAGTCCTTGTTTCTCGAAATTATAGGTATAATAATGATACCCACAATTAAAGGGATACTGTTACATTGTGCATGCAGTACAATCAGTGTGCAGCATGTTATAGAGCAGGAGAAGCTGAGCTGATTGATATCATTTTATGCAAAAAGATTCCTTCGAGTTTCTAATTTATAGAATTAAATATCTGCTCATTGAGTTTAGTAGTCCAGTGGGCAGTACTATTGGTAATTGACAGTATTCCCTGAATGGTAGTGCATACAGAGATAGGTGCCAATCACTAATAGTACAATCCACTAGACTGCTAAACCCGGAATAAGTAGATGTTTAATTCATAAATTAGTTCGAGTTCTAATCTTTTTGCATAAAATGATATCAGTCTGCTCAGTACCTCCTGCCCTATAACAGGAGGTCCACAGATTGTGCTGCATGTGCAAAGTGACAGGTTCCTTTTAAATCGAAGCAATAAAGGTTATGTCCACTTTTACATTATCTCATCCATATTACATACCTCTCAACTGGAAAGGAAAGCAAAGAGGGACAACAATGGTGGCATGCTTCGTGTGCTTCTGCTTTTCCCCCTAAACCAAGCCACTGATCATACCTAGCCCTGCCCAGCTTCATCCTTCATCAGTGTTTTACAACTGCTGATATTTAGTCTTACATAGGCACAGGAGCTGGCTGGCAAATTGTAGCCTAGAAGACAAGCACATATCACTGGCCCATGGTTAGCAGACCATCCTAAAGGTGGAAACACAGGATGCAGGTGGCTGCACAAAGCCATACTATGCACACACGCTAATGGCGGCATGAACTTATCAATATTGTACAGCTAATAGCCATTGTGGCTGGGCTTAATTTCACATTGTACAGTCAACACCTGTTCTACATTTAACCTATTTATCTATTTAACATAAATATAGCATGCTCTTGCCGCAACTCCTGGGAATTGGAGATAACTCTGATCCAAGCAGTTCACCACTTAAATGCCATGGTCAGTAGTGACAATGTCATCTCAGCTGTTTGACAGAATGACAGGGCTTTCTCTGTCAGTGCCTTGGTGCCCTGTGATGGTACCACCACAATCGTAACAAGCTGTCGAAAAAAAAGATACCAGGTTAGTTATACTGCAGGACATAAAAAGTTGGAAAAGCATAGTAGATTGTTCATTTTTTCCATTCTCCCCTTGAAGAAAAAAATAACAAATAATAACAGCTTACATTAAAAAAGACACAAAAAATGATTTTACATAAAACATGTTTTTATTGTGCAAAAGTACTAAAACATAACTTTATGGTTCAAAAGTTTTTTTATTTTGTCTGTTATGTAGATATGAAGGTTACAAAATTGTAGTGTCATTTTCATCAAATAAACATTTTTACAGTAACAGAGATTGTCTTTCCTTGTCTGACCTACTTTCTTGTTCTTTAAAACAGACTATTTAAACAATAACATTAGCTGTAATACTATCAACGTTTATAGCTTGTAACTCTCAAGTAGATTTCTGGAATCTCTGATTCCAGTTACTGATTGGTTGAAATAAGAAAAGAAAAAATGAAACAGGTCTGATATGGTAACTTCCTATGAAGAGAACTATGGAAGTAGAGAGAGGGATAACAAGGGTTGAGGTGTTAAGAATAGAGAGGGGAAGCGAGGGTTGGTGAGGGATAGGGAGAGGCGGGGGTCGTCTCACACCTTGAGATGAGGATTGCGGTTTCAAGGTCTAATGGTGTCAGAAGGGTTGTTGACTGTATTTGTGTTGGGGAGTAACCTCCTTTCGAGCCATAGGTCGAGGTCGCGGGAGAAGCGGAACTGATTCCACAACATCCAAGTAGCTTGGTGTTTGTCAAATCTCATCTCGTCTCTGGCACAGAGCTCCTCCTAAAACATAACTTTAATAGGACAATACCAAATAGGTTTTAACGTGTTATTTATAATGTATTTTAAGCAGCATAAGGGCGCTTTCACATCTTCACTGGGGATTCCGCTTTCCTACTCCACTCGGCTATTGGACAGAAGAAAAAGTGCTGTATGCAGCACTTTATCTCCCAGTAGTTTCAGCCAGATCTACTTAAAAAATGAATAGAAAACAGATGATATGAGGTGTGTTCAAAAAGTATCCAACCCTAATTTTTTTTGTGAGTGAACAAATGAAGCTAGGGAGATGTGGTTTGGGAACATATTTAGGCGAACCTAATGCGCATGCTTGGATTGTTTTCCTGCCTGCAAAAGCTGCTAGTCACCAGCAGACAGCCAATGAGTGAGGGAGTGTAAGTGAGGCCATCTGACTTTATTTTTTGACAAAATGACAGAACAACTTGAACAACGCTGCTGCATTAAATTGTGTAGAACTTGGAGATTCACAAGGGGAAAGGCCTTCGGGACAAAGCAAGGAGTACCACACAGATAAAGGAGTGGTACAACCGTGTCAAAGATGGGCGCACATCAGTGGATAGTGAAGCACTTTCTGGTAGGCCCTCAACATCGAGAAATTAGATCATCATTGACCAAGTGTGGACCCTGGTGATGCAGGATCATTGAATCCAGATCAGGGAACTTACAGAAGAGGCCAACATCAGCATTGGATCCGTTCATTCCATTTTGACTGAGGATTTGGGCTTCAGGAGAATCTCAGCGAAGTTCGTGTCAAAGCTGGTAACGATCAAGCAGAAGCAATTCCGTTTGGAGATCACACAGGACACGCTGCAGACAGAACAGTGATCCTGAATTCCTCAAAACAGTTATCACTGGCAATGAGTCCTGGGTTTATGGGAACGACCCAGAAACCAAGTTGCAGTCATCACAATGGAAGCATCCAACATCCCAGAGGCCAAAAAAAGCAAGGCAAGTTCGCAGCAATATCAAAGTCAAGCTGACTGTCTTTTTTTACTTAAGTGCGTAGTTCATCACGAGTACACACCACACGGTGCAACCATCACCAAGGAGTACTACCAAGAGGTTCTGCGTCACTTTTGTAACACTTAAAGACACAGCGGACAATTGGCTGCTCCATCCCAATAATGCAACTGCCCATTCTGCTCATTTGATACCGTTTCCTGGCCAAACACAACACACCTGCCCGTCATCAGGCTCCCTACTTTCCCAACATGGCTCCATGTGACTTCTGGCTTTTCCCCAGATCGAAAATACTCTGAAGCTTGTTTTTTTCTGAATACAAAGATTTTTTTATGAATAAAGGTTGGATAGATTTTTGAACACACCTAGTATACCCAAAATGGTGGCAACAAAAATAATTGTACTGCAAAAATCAAGTCCTCATAAGGCTACATTAATCGAGAAAGAAAAAGTCTCAACCAAAATTGTCTGGTCCTTAAGGAAATAAAGAAATACTCTTGTTTATATTAGGGCTGACACCCACTGGCGTTTTATTCTCTTTTACGCTGCGAGAGCAAGTGAAAACACTTGCCTCGCAGCACAAGAAAAAAGCCGGGATGACGCCGAGATATCGACAGTCTTTTCAATGGGGCCAGCAGCAGGAGCGCTAGCCCCATTGAAAAGATAGGGAGAATACCGCAGACTTCTGCCACAGCTGTCACAGCTGTCACAGCTGTGGCAGAAGTTCAGCATGCTATCCCATTGCTTTCAATGGGATGGGAGCTGCAGCCGGTACCATTGAAAGCAGTGGTTTGTGGCAAACCCCGTAGTATGATTTTCGGGGAAGGGCTTAAAATATAAGCCCTTCCCTGAAAATCATCATTAACTAGTTAAAAAAAGAAAAAAAAAATTTACTCACCTCTCCGCCGCTCAGACGCATCCTCCAGCTGGCTCCCCGACACTGCTGTCCAGCACTTTCAGCAGGCGGAGATTTAAAAATCCCTGCCTCCTGAAAGGGTTGTGCTGATTGGCTGAGTGTTCAGCCAATAACAGCTAGTGCTTAGCTATTGGCTGAGCGCTCAGCCAATTACAGCTAGTGCTTAGCTATTCATTCATTTTTTAAACCCTGCCTGCTGAAAGTGCTGGACAGCAGAGTCGGGGAGCCACCTGGAGGACGCGTCTGAGCGGCGGAGAGGTGAGTAAATATTTTTTTCTTTTTTTACCAGTTAATAATGACGCAAGCGCATCTATTCGAGCCAGGAGAAGGATTCGGTTACGCCATGGAGATGGGGACGCCAACACAGGGGGGGGGGGCCTGTAGGTAAGTATATAACTTCTGTATGGCCAATATTTAATGCACGATGTATATTACAAAGTGCATGTATATGGCCATACAGAAGTGTTTAACTTTACTTTATTTTGCGGGACAACCCCTGTAAGAAGCTAAAAATCTGTCTTGTCCTTCTGCTGTTAAGACTGCTTGGCAGAAGGTACTTGTGCTAATGCTGTTTCTAACTCACATGATGAACTGCACTGATACATTGTAAGAAGTGCAAATTTTTTATCTTCTGTAGTGTAAGATGTAATTGGTTAAATTCATTGACAGCAAGCAGTAATTTTGAATAGCAAAAATGATGCAGAAAATGACAAGCAAGTGAATCATAAACCTTATTTTAAAAATGCATAAGGTAAGACAGTTTGTCCTATAAAGTCAACAGGAAAATGAAGCCCTCCTTATGTCCATATTTGCAAACATTTTTTATTGCTCCAATAAATATAAGATAACATTTGAAGCAGCTTTGCAAATAGTCTTGATTACACTTATCCTACTGATTTATGTGTCTCTAGTTATAGACTAGTCAGATCCAGCAGTCACACGCTGATCCATCTGGGGAAAAAGCTGAAAACAAAATCATAATTTTAAATCTGATTCGAAATGCAGAATATGAAATTCCTCACTACACTGGTACATAACTCTTATATTTTCCCTCACAACGAATTTTCAAAAAATTTCGGTAGATTCCTCTTATTAATTAACTGTAGTAACATCATACTGAATAAATAAGCTGTTTATCGTTAATAGTTTGTTTAGGGTCACGCTGACCTCTCTTGTGTTTATTCAGCTGCACATACAGAAAATGATTTAGGACTCTGGCAAGAAAAGAATGCTGATCATGAAGGATTGTACACTGCAAATAATGGTCAAATGTTGAACACTACCGTTAACACCACTTATGTACTCATTCATGGATGATGTCATTTTTTTCTAATTTAGATCATTTATTGAGTTTTAAAGAAATAGGTACAGAAAACTAACATAGTACATAGAATACAAAACAAGTGTGGCGGAACAATCCTAGTCTGCAACCCACAGCATAGGGGGCCCAGAAAAAAACAGAATATGATAATGAAATAGAATGAGCTACCGGTATTAGTGTATCTTGATGCCAGCAACAAGTCCTGGTGGAGTCAAGATTGACAGGCGGGTGACGCCCCCTGTACCTGATAGGCTGCTCTGCAGACTTGCAAAAAGGTCCTGGAAGGCCACTAAAAGTGCCCACCCAAAACATAGAGCAGGCCCAAAGTGGAGCAAAAACACATACACAAAGCCCTGCTGCAAACTGCGGAACCGGCCTCACTTCAGTAGCAATGAGGCAAAAGCATCCTGCAGCGGCTTTTGCTGGCTCGCCGCCGCCGCACCACTACAGGCACCCCACACCCGAATTTACTGTGGCATACTGACCGCTGCAGGGCCGGGGGGACAGACAGTGTTATGCCCCGGCCGCAGAGTGCAGGAGCACACACTGTTGGCCTTCCCCCACCCCCCCACCTCTGCCAGCTTTTCGGTCAGCGGAGCAGAAGCGCAGACGGCGCAAGCTCTCACCGGAGGACTCGCCATCAGCGATCTTACTGTGCCAGCAGAGGAGCACAAGCACTCAAGGTAGCTGTCAGTTGGGGAGCGCCATCCACGCAGCTAACAGTCCCACCGATCGAGTAAAAGCACGGAGAGCGGCAGCTCTGAGCGGGGCAGCGGCCAACAGGGAGCTGAGAGTTTCGGCGGCCGAACACAAGCAGTGAGGGTGGCATATGTTAACGGGGGACCATAGCGTAAGGCTTACATCACTTTGTTGTATTACACTATTACATTTTAATGCTGCCATGTTACAGAACTAACATGGCAGCGTTTTGGCAGGACCTTGGTGCATTGACCCTATCAGGAGCTGGGGGTGTGAGAGGGGCGTTCCCCCTGTCAAACCCCTAGCTTCTGGTGGCGTCAAGATACACTAATACCCGAGCTACCAACCATAGGCCTGGAACAATTGCATGACTAGATGGAAATAATTATAGATATCTTGGTACAACCTAAATGTTGGAGATACAGGACAGCATTTACAATATTTCAAGGTTAGAAATGGTACACAAGTTCACTAGTGGAAACAGACTGAGGGAAGAAATGATAAAAGAGAATGGGAAGAAACCGAGGAGGTAGAAACAGAGTGGTAGGGAAAAGCAGGAGAAAGGGATAGGGAGTAAGAAGGAGAAAATTGTGGAGGCATCAAATCCCAACAGAAGATTACCAGTGATATAACGATGGCTGATGTTCCATGTACCCTGAGCCCCTGTGATTTGCTTACCCAGCTGCTCCTCCCATTTGCTACAATATATAGGAAAGGAGCTAGAATGTTGAGAAAGTAAAGGCTTAAAAATTACGGATATGGCATGTGGAACACTGCAAGACACATATTCTGAAAAAGAGTGAGTGATATAAATTGGCATGGGCTTTGGTCTTCATATAGAAGCACTTTAACTGATCGTATTGGGGATCTTTAACTTGGGACACATTAGGACTGTGGATGCGAAACAACTGGATCAATCTACTGGGGAGGTAAAGGCCTAGTCCAGCGAGGCTGAGAGCTGACCCACTGGCAAATGGAGGTAAAGATACCAGATGACTTTAACCCAGTCCAAAAAGGAGAACTAAGGAAGGACAGTGGATAATAACAGAATAAATGCCGCAGCAAGAGCTAAGCAGAGTGTCAGAGAACAAACTCACAACAATACTAAAGCACTGAGTGGAATTCCCAGCTGAGCTATGTAGGGTAATAATTGGCAAAGGTCCTACAGCTGAGCTAGAAGGCCAGGAGCAAGTAACCATTGAGGTGCCAGAAGAAATTAGGTAGAAGCTCAGGTTACAAGCAAAGTAGGACGACGCCCGTGTTTGCCAGGCAAAGGAGGAGAGGAGCAAGTCTGAACAGCAGACCTAACAGTACCCTCACCCCTATGCCCCCATCTCCTCCCACTGGTTCTCCGCAAAAATTCCTAAACCACACAAGGAGCATTCATGTTCTCAGACCTGTCCTCTGGACTGTACCCTTTCCAATCCACTAAGAAGAAAATCTTGTTCCTAACTTTCTTGATATCTAGAATATTTTTTACCTCAAAGAGGTTTTCTGAGTTGATCCGAGTAGAAACTAGTCTGGGTTTTTTGGAAAACCTATTAAGCATGAGTGGTTTAAGCAGTGATACATAGAAGGAGCTGGGAAGTTGTAGCCTGTAACATGTGGAATTCATCTTCTCAGAGACTTCAAACGGACCTAAATATTGTGGTGCAAGCTTATAAGACGGCACTCTCAACCTGATATGTTTGGAGGACAGCCATACTTTATGCCCTGGAAAAAACTGCAGGGAGGGTCGACCCCTGCAATCGGTGAACCTCTTCATGGAAGTGACTGATCTCTCCAGTCACTTTGGTCTCCTGCCAGATCCTGCAAATATTTTGTGCGGAAGAAGCTGCTGATGGGACCTCAGAATTGGTGGACACTGGCACGGGAATTCTGGGTTGCCGCCCATATATAAAATGGCAAAGGGGGAACTCTTCATGGAGTCACTAATGTGCTGGTTATGCGAAAACTCTGCAGTAGACTGACTCAATCGTCTTAATGGGCGTTAGTGAAATGGTGAAGATAACTGATCAGAATTTGGTTTGTGCGTTCCACCTGCCTATTGGACTGTGGATTGGAGGAGGAGGAGAAGTCCAAAGATATATTCATGAGCTTACAAAGAGATCTCTGAAACTTATACGTAAATTGTACTCCTCTCTCAGATACAATATGCCTGGGAAAACCATGGAGGCGAAAAGTATGGTCGATGACCTTCTCGGCAAGTTGGCTATTGGAAGGCAACCCAAACAATGGTACAAAATGAGCCATCTTAGAGAATTAATCGATTATCACCCAGATAGCTGTGTGCATCCTCCGGAAGGAGATAAATCTGTGATACAATCCATGGCTATATGCTGTCATGGAGTCTTGGGAATGGCTAGCAGATACAGCAAACAAGCTGTTTTCAGTTTCAGGGACTTATTCTGGGCGCAGAAGGTACCGGGGAACCTAGGTACATGGGGTTTCAAGGTTAGAGACCTGTAAATGTCCAGGCTATTCTATCATAGGAACTGGATGAGACATTACATTGAAAAATGATACAGTGGCCCCTAAAGTGAGCCTAGTTCCATGATGTAGCCCTCAATACTCGCACCTAATATTATTATGAAGCTTTGTGATTGCCCTGAGAAGGGCATTTCCTTACTTCTCCTGAACCACGTCGCTTTTATTAAAGGCTAACATCGTACGCATTTCATCAGCTGCTAGCTGGCTCATCAAACAGGTAATGCAGTCACAGGAGAGCATAAGTTACAGCATTGAAGTGATTTTAAGTTCTACTGACATCTAGTGGTAGTTATTGAGACTTATGTAAAATCTACATTCTATTGTTAGTGATAAACTATATAAAATACATTCACATAATGTATGGAATTTGTTGCAGTTTGAATGCTACAAAAATCTAACATAGATTTATGTGTCATTGTAGAGAATAGGAAATTATAAAATTCTTTTTGTTCACATTTCCGTATTTTCCCTGTGCATTTCATTCATGCAAGATAAAAAATAGAGCATGTTCTATTTTCTTGTGTGCACACCAAAGGTCCCCATAGAAGTCAATGGGGATGTGCAAATGCACATGCAATATTCTACCAGATGCGTGAAACATTGCAGAATTGCGCAGGACACTATAAGGGCGGCAGGTAATTGTACACCAGACACGGCAGACATTTAGGTAGTCAATATCTGATTCAGGTGGAAAATGCTGAGGGGGTGGACCTGGAGGTCCTCATTTCCATGATGGAACAGAGGCCTTACGTGTGGGATTCTGGCTGCGAAGCTTATAAAGACTGCCATGTCAAAGACATCTGCTGGCTGGAGGTGGCCCAGGATATCTTTGAAGACAGGTGCGATGATGCTACATTGCAGCAGCCCAAACAATTTTTGTGAATATTTTTTCATTGCTGTGTCCTGCCATCTTAAGTCTCTGAAATCTTTAGCAAGTTAGGACTCCTAGCAAGACTATCTGCAATGCAAACATTGTTTTTTTTTGCCTAGTCTGGCACTCTTTGTGTCACTTTTGTGTTGGAGTTTGCTTTAATTTTTCATTGTACTTCTAGAAGTTGTGTGCATTTTAAAGTTAAATGAACACATGTTCAATGCACCTGTGTACAGGTAATTTGGGGCTGGCTTCAAGCAAACTGTTTATTATTCCTATTCTGGAAGCCGTGAAAATGTGAGCATCTGCAATGCTTCCATAGGCCATGATATCTACAATTAGAAATTGATAGTTACTATCAGCAAGAGCCAACAGCACTACCAAGAAGTACTACTTAGAATGGTATTATAGGAACCCTGAGTGAGGCGGCTTATTAACACGGATGTGATTGCCATCCAATGGCCCTGTTCAGAAACTGTGCGGCAGCCTGGAATCCTTCAGCGATGTCCATCCAGTCTTGACAAGAGGGTGGGGCCATCACCAAAAGCACCAGACACTGCCAAAGGACCTCACAGGTCTTCCTGATTATCCCACAAATCATAGATTGCCCCAATAGAAACTTGAAAATGCAGCGAAGCATGCAAATTCCCAGTGGCCAGGAACCTGTATATAAGAAAAGAAGTCAGCAAAATGTCTATTTTTATAAAGCTGAATACAATAAACAACATTACTGTAGAAGACATTTTTTAAAACAAAGAGATTACAATATAGAACATACCATGTATCTACCTCAGGGTGACCAGGAGTCTCCCTTCAAGAGATACACACCATTGTACATACGGATCACACCTCCTCCAGATGCTTATGGAACAGCTGGAACGACAAATGATAGAAGGCGATGAACGTCTCTGGATGGCACCTCTAGTCAGCGTAAAGAGTATGGACATACCCCTTAAGTGCATGCTGCGACACCAGAGGTTGAACCCAGAACCACCGACTCCTCCTTCTAGGCCTGTTCTCCAACATCTCACGTTACTGTCTAAATCATCTTCATCAAAAGACGTCTCCAAGCTCAACAGTTCTCTCAAAAACCCAGAAAGTACAAGGAACACCACAGAATGGTGTGAGACTACGTAGGGGATCTATCTATGGTTGATTACAGTGAGCAGGGACAATTACAACAACATTGGGACTTGTCAACGTTGTATTTACGCACGTGCCAAAAATGCTGAATATACACTAACACTTGTCTGACAAAAAAAAAAAGCATAGTTCATTCTGCAAATATGCAGCACTCATCTGATTTCAATGTTGACCATCTGGTGAAGTCCATGTATAAAGCCGTCTTTTAGGCTGTTGAAGAGAGTGTTTGTTATGCACAGTGAGTTAGGCTGATAGATTCTTGCCAGTACATGTCCCGCTTCCTTTTGTTGTCCCAGGCCATGCTTGCCTGTAATCCCAGGTGTCATGTGACTTACCACCTTTGCATTCCAATCTCCTGTAATGAAAATAATTTCTCCTTTTGGTGTATTATCCAGTAGGTGCTGCAGATCCTCAGAGAACTGATTTACTTCTGCTTCTTCAGCAGCTGTGGTCCGGGCATATATTTGGATCACTGTGATGTTAAATGGCTTAACCTGAACTCGAAGTGAGATCATTCTATCATTTTTTGGATCATATCCAGGCACTGCTTTAGCCACTTTATTATTAATTATGAAGGTTACTCCATTTCTTCTGTGGTCCTCTTGTCCACAGTAGTATATCTGGTGGTCATCTGTTGTGAAGTAGCCCATTCCTGTCCACTTCAGTTCACTGACACTCAGAATGTCTATATTTAATCTTGACATCTCACCAATAACCACATCCAATTTGCCCTGGTTGATCGATCTTACATTCCAGGTTCCTATAGTGTGTTTAGAACATCGGATTCGTCGTTCACCACCAGCACCGTCGGCCGTTAGCCATCCTCTCAGCTTTGAGCTAGCTGCGTCATCACAACTGGGGCTTATTGAACTTATCCTCTGTTCCTCCCCAGTAGCATTTTGACCATCTTCTGACCTGGGAGTCCCATCTTCCGATGGTATACCAACATATCTCTGGTTGTACTGATCCATTTAGTTTTTGTGGCAAATATACTGGGGTGGGTTGCCATTACTTTCCACAGGGATCGTATTTAGTCTGACCTCTCCATCGTGACCTTCACGTCTTCACTCATGGCGTCATAGAGGTGCTCAAGCTCCAGCACCACAGCAAGGTAACGATCCTTTGCAAGGGAAAAACATACATATTATTTTCATATTTTTCATACATTTTCACAGAATTTTTTTTCCATTGTTTGATTTTCTTTTTTAACTTTTATAGTTATTTTTTTATATATTTATTTTTTTTAATTCGTATATTTACACTAAAATAAAGTATGGAAATGGGTTCCTCATTTTGTTTCAGACGTTTTGATATATAATAAAAACAATACATATTACATATCAAACATCCAAAACAAAATGAGGAACCCATTCCAATACTTTATTTTAGCGTAAATATACTAATTAAAAAAAAATAACTATAAATGTTAAAAAAGAAAAAAAAATGTCAAAAAAAATTCTGTGGAAAAAAATAGCCCTTTATGTCACAGAAAAAAAAAGCGTAGAAAAATAATTATGTGGATGCTGTCGCGGCTTGTCGGTCACGACAATGTCATGGCATGGTGGCCTCAACACAGGTAAAGACCTGTTGCCCTGTTAAGCAGGTCAAGGGTTAATGCACCATGTGCAGAGTCTGCTGGTGCTGTCTGCCTTTGCTGCATGGATGCATGCTGGATTAGTCATGCCTGGGAGCAGGGTGGAGGTGTGGTTTTCTATTCACTCTGTTAGTTTTCAGGTACAGAGTGGCTATATATTCTCACCCCTACTGGTGATCAGTGCTGCTTATTCCATTCCATGGTGGAGTCCTTGGAGTTTGGAGCTCTTCCGTGCTTGGTGTATTGCGACTTGCAGATAAGTTGCTGCAGGTTCTTTTTCAGTTGTTTTGCTGCTGTTCATTTCTGTTTTGCTTTGCTGTTCGGTTCATCTCTCCAGGGGCCTCTACAGGGACAGTCAGGGACAAGGATCAAGACCGTGGAGCCGTCTCTACCGAGACGAATACTCCGCTTCTAGGCAGGGACCCTTCACCTTTCTTTTAGGTTAGGGCCAGGCTTCATTCTCCCTGGAGTGGTGCTACCATTTAGCATAGATTGGTGTGTGGCTATTTCTAGCAGTGTGTATATGCCCTATCGCCGTGCAGAGTGTTATACACAGGTGTTGCACGGGCTTTACATCTGGGCTATGTATCTCAGTTGTGGTGCGCACTGTTCTGCAGTGCATAAATCTATCTACAACTGTAGTTGTTAACATCACCCTGCATCCCTGTTGAGCGTGGTGCTTTTGAGCTGCATGGATATGACAGATGCACTGTGCAAAGTGTCTTGTCTTCTGTTATGTGTGTAGCACAGCTGCAGCATGTAAAAGGTTAATGTCTGTAAGTGACTGGGATATGTCTGGAAAATGTAACAACTATGTCTAGTCACGTGATGTCGTATGATTATAAATATGAGTGAGTGAGGAAGGGCGTGGTCTTCTGTCTACTTCAACGGCTGTGAGAAGAGTGAGAGTGCCTGCCACATGGGGGTACCTTCAACCCTCATGTGGTGAAGGGATGGAAGCGGAAGAGTGTCAGTGGAGTGTTCCCTTCTTCCGTCCTCCTCCAGAGTGTTCCCTTTTCCAGGAGCAGAACCTTACAGATAACTTAGCCTGAAGGTCATCCTTGTTCTCCTCCCTGACCTTGCTTAGCTGTCATTCCTGCACTGGCAAGTGAAGCTTGTGTTTCAACAAGTAAAGTTCCAGTCACTGCTCGTTCCCAGTGATTGAGGTATTTAGGCATAACATTGTGTGGACTCTCTTATTTCTACTGCTGGATGATCAATGGTGTGAAGGAAAGGTGGCGTCACGAGTGACAACTTCTATGGTCCACTAGTTAGTTATCACACTTGGAAGACGATGGTCCGTAGCGCAATCTAGAATGACCATGATCGAGAGCATTGTTCCATTCAGTGTAGGCAACGGTACCTGCTCCGACATCTAATATGTTGCACATATCCGACATCCGGCAGGGGGTCATCTCTTGATATTCCTAGCTATTGCTGTGGTTAGAGCATCGTGGGCTGGGACAGCTTCTAACAAGTGTGCAATATGACCAAAAAGTGTGGGTCGTCTCCTTGTTATTGTTTCTGTGATTAACTCAAGCCCCATGCAAGCTTATATCTCGCTATTTCTGATGAAGTCGAACCAACGGTCACGGAGAATCTGGCATTGGCATTCCACGCTCAGTGGTTTGCGATAGCAAGGTCAAGGTCTCCGAGCCGTACAATAATATTGGCATTACTCAAGTCTGGTAAAATCGAATCTTAGTCCTGAGTGTTATGTTCTGCCTCCACCAGAGTTTTTCCAGGGACCTCATTGCCAAGGCAGCCAGTGCTATTCTCCACAGGATGTCCGGAAGCACCCTCCAATATGTGTGATGAACACTTTCGAGGTACACAAACTCATTGACAGCGTCGACTCTGTCTGTTTACGTCTAGGTCCAGAGGGATTGCGCTGACTCCTAGATTAGACGGTCCACTACACAACCCTATACAGGTAACCACAGTCCCAGGGTTGCCTAGAAGCAGCCTAGCGGTGCCTTGGCTGAGATTGCATGCATCCCTCCAGGGCCATCTCTACCCGCCCGCTCCTTAGCGCGGGCCTTGTATCTCGGTTGCTGCAGGACACGTTACACATGCTACACGACAACACACCGTCCCCACAAGCAGAGGCCAGCGCATACCATCTTGTCCTACAACATCTCACTGTAGTGCAATTGGGTGGGGATTATGGACTGTAATAGCCACCGTGACACAAGCCCTCCTGCCTTGGCTCGCTACATGGTCACAATCTGTTCAAAGTCGTTTGATCTCCTTTTATCTGTCGCATGCTTAAATACCATTCAGGCAGATTTTTCTTTGCTTGTTAAGCATACATTGAAACTATTGTCATGTTTCAGTTCTCCGTTCAGTGAACCCACAATAACACCCTCCTTTATCTTTGCTTCTGAAAGATAGGTAAATTTAGTCTTGTGATTTTTATCCATTGCCTTGACGAACTAATTTAACCTCTTAAAGACCAAGCTGTTTTGTACCTTATGGACCAGACACTTTTTACGGACTTTACCCATGTGGTGGTTTTACTGATTATTTTTCCTTCAGTTACAAAAATTATTTTTCTGCGTTCTTTTTTTTCTGTAACATATAGGGCTATTTTTTTATATTTTTTCCACAGAATTTTTTTTTCCGTTTTTTGGTTTTCTTTTTTAACATTTATAGTTAGTTTTTTTAGATTTATTTTTTTTTATTCGTATATTTACACTAAAATAAAGTATTGGAATGGGTTCCTCATTTTGTTTTGAACGTTTGATATGTATTATGTATGGTTTTTATTATATATCAAAACATCTGAAACAAAATGAGGAACCCATTCCCATACTTTATTTTAGTGTAAATATACGAATTTAAAAAAATAAATCTAAAAAAATAACTATAAATGTTAAAAAAGAGGACCAAAAAACGGAAAAAAAAATTCAGTAAAAGAAATGTATGAAAAATGTGAAAATAACATGTATGTTTTTCTCTTGCAAAGGATTGTTACCTTGCCGTGGTGCTGGAGCTTGAGCACCTCTATGACGCCATGAGTGAAACCGTGAAGGGACACCCAAGACGTGAAGGTCATGACAGAGAGGTCAAACTAAATACGATCCCTGTGGAAAGTAATGGCAACCCAGCCCAGTATTTTTGCCACAAGAACTAAATGGATTAGTACAACCAGAGATATGTTGGTATACCATCGGAAGATGAGACTCCCAGGTCAGAAGACGGTCAAAATGCTACTGGGGAGGAAAAGAGGATAAGTTTAATTATCCCCAGTTGTGATGACGCAGCTAGCTCAAAGCCAAGAGGATAGCTAATGGCCAACGGTGCTAGTGGTAAACGACGAATCCGATGTTCTAAACACACTATAGGAACCTGGAATGTAAGATCAATCAACCAGGGCAAATTGGACGTGGTTATTGGTGAGATGTCAAGATTAAATATAGACATTCTGAGTGTCAGTGAACTGAAGTGGACAGGAATGGGCTACTTCACAACAGATGACCACCAGATATACTACTGTGGACAAGAGGACCACAGAAGAAATGGAGTAACCTTCATAATTAATAATAAAGTGGCTAAAGCAGTGCTGGGATACGATCCAAAAAATGATAGAATCATCTCCCTTCGAGTTCAGGGTAAGCCATTTAACATCATAGTGATCCAAATATATGCCCGGACCACAGCTGCTGAAGAAGCAGAAGTAAATCAGTTCTCTGAGGATCTGCAGCACCTACTGGATAATACACCAAAAGGAGAAATTATTTTCATTACAGGAGATTGGAATGCAAAGGTGGTAAGTCACATGACACCTGGGATTACAGGCAAGCATGGCCTGGGACAACAAAAGGAAGCGGGACATGTACTGGCAAGATTCTATCAGCCTAACTCACTGTGCATAACAAACACTCTCTTCAACAGCCTAAAAGACGGCTTTATACATGGACTTCACCAGATGGTCAACATCAAAATCAGATTGACTACATCCTTTACAGCCAAAGATGGTGGACATCCATTCAGTCGGTGAAAACAAGGCCTGGTTCTGACTGGAGTTCAGATCACAGTTTAGAATTGGACTAAAGAGAATAAGGAAGACACACAGATCAGTTATATATGATCTCACTAATATTCCTAATGAATATGCAGTGAATGTGAGGAATAGCCTTAGGGGGCTAGATTTAACAGACAGGGTCCATGAAGGACTTTGGATATTAGTTTGCAACATTGTTCAGGAGGCGGCAACAAAGAATGTCCCAAAGAAAAAGAAAACCAAGAAGGCAAGATGGTTGTCTGCTGAGATAGTGAAAGTAGCCCAAGAAAGAAGGAAAGCAAAAGGAAACAGTGAAAGGCGGAGATATGCCCATTTAAATGCCCAATTCCAGAGGTTAGCCAGAAGGGATAAGGAACTATTTCTAAACAAGCAATGCATGGAAGTGGAAGAAGACAATAGAATAGGAAGGACAAAAGACCTCTTCCAGAAAATTAGAAACATAGGAGGTAATTTTAAGGCAAAAATGGGCATGATCAAAAATGAAGACAGCAAGGATCTAACAGAAGCAGAAGAGATCAAGAGAAGGCGGCGAGAATGTATGGAAGATCTATATGAAGGATAATAATATCGAGGATAGTTATGATGGTGTGGTGAGTGATAGAATTAGACATCCTGAGGAGTGAGGTTGAATGGGCATTGAGAAGCGTTGCTAATAAAAAGGCAGCAGGAGACAACGGTATCCCAGTTGAACTGTTTAAAATCTTGAAAGATGATGCTGTCAAGGTAAGCATGCCATATGCCAGCAAATATGGAAAACACAAGAATGGCCATCAGATTGGAAAAAATCAACTTATATCTCCATACCAAAAAAGGGAAACACTAAAGACTGCTCTAACTATAACACAGTGGCTCTTATCTTACATGCCAGTTAAGTAATGCTCAAGACCCTGCAAAGTAGACTCCAGCAATTCATGGAGCGAGAGTTGCCAGATGTACAAGCTGGGTTCAGAAAAGGTAAAGGAACTAGAGACCAAATTGACAATATCCACTGGATAATGGAGGCAGGCAGAAAATTTCAGAAAATCATCATCTATTTCTGTTTTATGTATTATTCTAAAGTTCCACTGTGTGGATCATAATAAACTGTGGCAAGTTCTTGGTGGTATGGAGACACCAAGTCACCTTGTATGCCTCCTGAGGAATCTGTATAATGACCATGTAGCAACAGTAAGAACAGACCATGGGACAACAGATTGGTTTAAGATTGGGAAAGGAGTACGGCAGGGGTGTATACTCTCACCCTACCTATTCATCATGCAACGAGCGGGGCTTGATGAATCCAAGGCTGGAGTTAAAATCGCTGGAAGAATCATTAACAATCTTAGATATGTAGATAATACAACTTTGATTGCTGAAAACAAGGAGGAGCTGAGGAACCTTATTACTAAGGTGAAAGAAGAAAGTGCAAAAGCTGGGTTGCAGTTAAACATAAACAAAAACAAGATTATGGCAGCCAGATTGATTGACAACTGGCAAGTAGAGGGAGAAAACGTGGAGGCAGTGACAGACTTCATATTTGTAGGCACAAAGATTACTGCAAACGCGGACTGCAGCCAGGAACTCAGAAGAGGTTTACTTCTTGGGAGGAGAGCAATGACCAATCTCAATAAAATAGTTAAGAGCAGAGACATCACACTGACCACGAAGGTCCGCATAGTTAAAGGGGTTGTCTCGCGGCAAACATCAAAATTTTACATTACCCCATTCCCCCTGTCACCCCCTGGCATAAAATAGCAATTTAAAGCGGTTTTTAAGCCGCTTGCTACTCACCGATCCAACGAAATATGGAGTTATAAAAATCTTCTCCCTAAGATGGCCGCCGGTCCTTTCCCAGGGATGCACTGCGGTTTTCTCTCATGGTGCACCGCGGGTCTTCTCCCATGGTGCACCATGGGCTCTGTGCGTTCCATTGCCGATTCCAGCCTCCTGATTGGCTGGAATCAGCACACGTGACGGGGCGGAGATATGCGATGACACGTAGAAGGGGGCGGAGCCAGAACGGCGCTCGTGCCGGACCGAAGAGAAGCCAGAAAACCCTTCCGCGCAAGCGCGTCTAAAAACGCCAGAAGAGAGCAGAATTAGATGGATCCATGGAGACGGGGACGCTAGCAAAGGAGCAGGTAAGTGAATAACTTCTGTATGGCTCATATTTAATGCACGATGTATATTACAAAGTGCATTAATATGGCCATACAGAAGTGTATAACCCCACTTGCTGTCGCGAGACAACCCCTTTAAAGCAATGGTACTCCCCATAGTAACCTATGGATGTGAAAGCTGGACCATAAGGAAGGCTGAGTGAAGGAAAATAGACGCTTTTGAACTGTGATTTGGAAGGAAATGCTGAGAGTGCCTTGGACCGCAAGAAGATCAAGCCAGTCCATACTTGAGGAAATAAATCCAGACTGCTCAATGGAGGGAAGGATATTAAAGGCAAAACTGCAGTACTTTGGCACCATAATGAGAAGACAGGATACCCTGGAGAAGATGCTGAGGCTGGAGAAAGTGGAAGGCAAAAATAAGAGGGGCTGACCAAGGGCAAGAGAGATGGATGATATCCTTCAGGTGATGGACTGGACCTTGGTGGAGTTGAGGGTGTTGCCAGCCGACAGGAAGCTCTGCCGTGGACTGGTCCACGAGGTCTTGAAGAGTCGGAAGCGACCGAATGAATGAACAACAACAATGTATGGTTTTGGATTACAGCAATGGTTTTGGTTGGCGTCGGCTTTGGGCTGCTTTCTTTTTTATGTATATATTTTTATTTTATTCTGTAATTTGGGCTGTATACTAAAGAAAGGAGAAGGCACTTAAAAACCACTTCTGCCTTTTCCTTTGGGTTCTCAGCTGTGACTAACAGCTGACAACTGGACCTGCTTCTGTTTGATTGCAGAACAGGGGCCTTAATTCCCCCACCATATTTTTTATTATTGGCTGGCTTAAAGCCCAGGACCAAGCACCGTAAATTTACAGTGCTTGGTCTTTATTGGGTTAATATGTAATGGAGGAAGCAGGAGGTCTTCAGAGGACACATGACTTTCCTGTTGAGCATCCCCTTTCAAATTCTGGCTGGCCAGTCCTTCCTCGTGTATTGATATTTCCTGTCACAGCTATCTCACTCACATAAAAAACAGGAATACTTTGTGAACCCTGTGTGAACTTCCAAAATGATAGTAATGATCTTCAAGTCTTCACAGATGTTTACAGTATTTAATTGAGTGAAGCATTTCATAGGAATCCTTTGCAAGACTGGTATAAATGACTGGAACAGAATGCAACACATTGCCATTGTGAAGCAAAACTGCTTTTAACCCCTTTATGACACGTCACACGGCCCTTTTTTTCCCATTTTCGTTTTTTTCTCCCCCCTTTTAAAAAATCATAACTCCTTTATTTATCAATCAAGTTAGCTGTATGAGGGCTTGTTTTTTGTGGGGTGAGTTGTAGTTTTTAATGGTGCTATTTAAAGTACCATATAATGTACTGAAAAACGTTTTAAAAATTATAAGTGGAGTAAAATGAAAAAAAATAAAAGGACATTTCGCCATCTTTCAGTGCGTCTTGTTTCTACGGCGCACAAACTGCAACAAAAATGACATTACAACGTTATTCTATGGGTCGGTACGATTACTACGATACCAAACTTGAATAGTTTTTTTTTTTACTATACTACTTTTTTTTCAAAGACATTTACTTTTTTTCAATTATTTTCTGCCGACATCTTGTGCGCGCAATAACTTTTTCATTTTTCCGTTAACGCAGTTGAGCAAGGGCTAATTTTTTGCGGGATGTCCTGTAGTTTCCGATAATACCAATTGGGAATACATGAGACTTTTTGATTGCTGTTTATTGCGTTTTTTCTGGGAGACAGGGTAACTGAAAAAGTGCATTTCTGGCGTTCTTTATTTTTGTTTTCGGACGATGTTCACCGTGCGGGAAAAATAATGCGCTACTTTGATAGATCGGACTTTTACAGACACGGTGATACCAAAACTTTATTTTTATTTTATGATTTAGATTTTTCAATAATAGATATGGCAAAAGGGGGGTGATTTAAAATATTATCTCTTTTTTTATTAATAAATTTTTAAACAATTAATAAAACTTTAATGATTTTTTCTTACTTTACTTTAAAGGGGTTGTCTCGCGAAAGCAAGTGGGTCTATACACTTCTGTATGGCCATATTAATGCACTTTGTAATATACATCGTGCATTAAATATGAGCCATACAGAAGTTATTCACTTACCTGCTCCGTTGCTAGCGTCCCCGTCGCCATGGTTCCGTCTAATTTCGGTGTCTTCTTGCCTTTTTAGACGCGCTTGCGCAGATCCGTCTTCTCCCTTCTTCTCCCTTCGGCTCCGCTCGGCAGCATCGGCGTTTTGGCTCCGCCCCCTTGTACGCATCATCACGTAGCTCCGCCCCATGACGTGTGCCGGTTCCAGCCTCCTGATTGGCTGGAATCGGCACATGACGGGGGCGGAGCTACGCGATGACGCGAAAAGGGGGCGGAGCCAAAACGCCGATGCTTCCAAGACCAGCCGAAGGGAGAAGATGCATCTGCGCAAGCGCGTCTAAAAAAGCAAGAAGACACCGAAGTTAGACGGAACCATGGCAACGGGGACGCTAGCAACGGAGCAGGTAAGTGAATAACTTCTGTATGGCTCATATTTAATGCACGATGTATATTACAAAGTGCATTAATATGGCCATACAGAAGTGTATAGACCCACTTGCTGCCGCGAGACAACCCCTTTAAAGTCCCCCTAGGGGACTACAACCAGCGATGCTTTGATCCCTCCTGCAGTATGACGTAATGCTATAGCATTACGTCATACTGTCATTTGACAGGCAGTCTATCAAGCCACCCCACGGGGATGGCTTGATACGCAGTCTGCTAAGGCAGCCCTGGGGCCTTTCAAAAGCCCCCCGGCTGCCATGACACCTGCACAGCTCCCCCGATCTCACCGCGGGGGGGCCATGCGTGATTTAAATGCCGCTGTCAGAATTGACAGCATGTCAGAATGGACGATCGCGGCTATTGCCCGCGGGTGTCAGCTGTAGTAAACAGCCGACGCCCGCGCTGTACACAGAGAGATCGACCCGAGACCTCTCTGCATACATACCCCGACGCTCCAGGACGTAAATATACGTCCTGGAGTGGGAAGGGGTTAAACTGGTTTTTGAGCTGTCTATGAAAAGCCTTCACTCTTGGACATCATAAGCGTGACACAGAGCTAACATAAAACCCCTTATTTCATTACCAAAAGTTAGGGTCCCATTATAAGTGAAGAATGCACAAGATTTCACGGGACAAATAATTTAAATCTGCCTGTATTAACCCCTTAGCGACCAAGCTTTTTTGCTTTTTTTCCATTTTTGTTTTTTACTCCCCCTTTTAAAAACTCCTTTATTTATTCATCGACGTCGCTGTATAAGGGCTTGTTTTTTGCGGGCCGAGTTGTATTTTTCAATGGTGCTATTTAGTGTACCATATAATGTACTGAAAAACTTTTACAAAATTCTAAGTGGAGAGAAATGGAAAAAAAACCTAATTCTGCCATCTTTCAGTGCATCTTGTTTCTAAGGCGCACAAACTGCAACAAAAATGACATGGTAACTTTATTCTATGATTACTATGATACCAAACTTGTGTAGTTTTGGTTTTTTTTGCTGTACTACTTATATATTTTTTTAAGATATTTAATTTTTTTTAAATTATTTTCTTTCTCCATCTTCTGGGCACAATAACTAATTTTTCCGTCGACATAGTGTGCAAGGGCTCCTTTTGTGCGGTACGTCCTGTCGTTTCCATTTTGGAATATGACTTTTTGATCGTTTTTTGCTAGATTTTTTATTGGCAACAGGGTGACCAAAAAAAGCACATTTCTGGCGTTCCTGCATAAAATGTTGCACATAAGTGCAAAAAATGGATCAGCGCTGCTTACAGGGGACTGTAATGGCGTTCATTATTTTTTTGGATGACGTTCACCGTGCGCCATAAATGATGCATTACTTTGATAGATCTGACTTTTACGGACGCAGCGATACCAAATATGTATGTTTGTTTTATTATTTAGATTTTTTATTGTAAATATGGCAAAAGGTTTTTTTTTACTTTTATAACTTTAAAAGCTTTTTTTAAAAAAATAATTAATCAAACTCTATTGTTCTTATTTTTACATTTTCTTTTAGTCCCCAGGGGGGACCACAACATGCGATGCTTGTATCGCTCCTACGGTATGATGTAATGCCATAGCATTACATCATACTGCATTCTGACAGGCAGTCTATCAAGCCACCCCACGGGCATGGCTTGATAGGCATACTGCCAAGACAGCCATGGGGCTTTTCAGAAGGCCCCTGGCTGCCATTAGACCCACATGGCTCTCCCAATCTCATCACAGGGGGGCCGTATGGGACCCCCAAACATCGTTTTGACAGTGCCATTTACATTGTTGAAAGTCTTGATCACGGCTTGCCGGGGCTGTTGCCCGCAGTTGTCAGCTGTAAGAAACAGCTGACACCTGCGATGTATGGAGGGAGGTCGCAGAGCAATCCATACACATCCTGCAATGGCAGGACGTAAAAACACGATATGGTGGTCACTAAGGGGAATTGTGGAGTTGAATTCCTGTAGATTTAAATGTAGGATCATTTCCTTCACTGCTTGATGGAAATTTGTTCTCCTGCATTGTCTCATCAGTTTCACGTTTTTCATTTGAAGCTTCTAAGAATAGTTTCCGAGTGTGGCACAGGCCTCATTGCAGACGGCAAATTGGGATACAAAATGTGACTTTTAGATTTTCTGCTTGTAAAGCCCTTGATGGAGGTGGAGAGCCTGGTGTACGCGAAGTATTTTTCAGGGTTGCCGGCAAAAATATTCATAAAGAACCCTAAAGTGGCCTATCAGCGGTCACATGTCCAAATAGCCTTGAAACCATCCAGCGTAGTAGCGTCGTGTAACGCTGCGAAGACAGTGGTCTGGCTGCCATAACTCGGACCTCACAAACCGCTACGCAGAATGGACTAGGTCAGTCCAACTCGCAAGCGGGTGGCATTTTATGCAAATTACGGCAGGGGCTGAACCACTGCGATTAGGGACTCCTGTGTGACATTCTGCATTAAAAATGCGCAAGACAATTGCAGAGTGCAGCAATGCGAGACCAATTGGCCAAAAAATGCCTCGCTGACGCCCAAAACTCGCGTATACACACGTGAGATCGCCATTTTTTTCAACTGGCGACATTGTGAACACCAGAGTGCAGGAGCCCAAAGATGAACGTCACACTGGTGAGCGCGATATGGTGCAGTGAATCCCGCCCCTATATAGCGCTCCCTAACGTATGAATTCCCTGTGGATGGGAGGCGTTTTCGTGTCAAAACAGCCTCCCATCACTTCGGGGAAAAAGCGATCCCCCGCCACGGCTGTCAGCCACGGCAGATAATCACTAAGTTTCCCCCACTGTTTCAATGGGAGACCTCGCATCGCGTGCACCAAGCACGTGGTGTGATGCTGCCGCCGGCCACATGGTAAACAATGGGCGCTGCGATCCGAGAGCACGCAGGGAGATAGAACATGCCACAATTCGTTTTACGCATTGCATCGCGGTGCCATGCAGGAAATCATCGCTCATGTGGATGATGCCATTCAAAAGAATGGGGTTCATATTTGTGCGTCTCGCCACACACACATCTCACGCGATTTTTGTCACCCGTGTGAAGAGTAAAACATAAATCATCCCCCGTGTATATACCATTCACACGAACAGGTCCGACTTCTATCTGAAAAGCTGGCAGAAAAATCTTTCGTGTGCAACTACCCAAAACCGTATGATGGGTTGTTTTCCGCTAAATACATGTTTTTTAATGCCACCACTTAGGCGCACATATCCCACACGTAGAGAATCCGCCCGTGACCCTGCGTACCTGTCTTATCTTCTGTACTGCGGATGTGCCACCAATGAACATGTGCAGCACAGACCGCCCTGTGCTGCCCAGGCCTCGCGGCAATCCCGAAATGGACATATCAGAATCGCTGCAGGTCAGATGGCTTCCACTAACTTCAATATAAGCCGGCAGGGCATATTCCGCTCTACAATAGAGCATGCTGCGATTTTATTTTTGGCATCTTGTGTCTGCAAATAAAACCCGCGTGTGCGTGGAGAGAGGGGTCTCCTTACACATCTATGGGCAGATTGAGCAGCGGATCGCCGGAGACAAGTGCAGGATCCGATACTCAATTTGCCCCGTGTGCAGGCGGCCTAAGGCTGCCTGTCCACGAGTGTTGCGGTATCCCGCGGCGGAGATCCGCCACCCAGGTGCAGGAGCCGGCAGGAGGATCTCCACTGTCAGCCTATCTGACAGATTGGCTGACCGCGGAGAATCGCGGCGAATTGCCAGCCACAAGCGGAGAATTCGCTATGATTCTCCGCTTGTGGACGGCGGGGGGCGACGCTTTCCACAGCAACGCTATGGAAAGCTTCAGACAGCGTGATTCATTGGTGATTTACCGCCAGCGAATCATCGCCCGTGTACAGGAGCCCTTATCTACATAGGTTTGAGAAATGTTTAAAAATGTCCAAGTGGAAACGTTGTCAAAACCTGCGGCTCAGCGGCAAGAAGTCATCAGCGGTAAAACACGCCGCAGCCACTGGGTTTGCTGAACTGCCGCCTGACAGCGGTGTCATTACACTGTACTTCCTCTAGAGGGCCGCGTGTTACGCCATTACTACTCGTCCCGCTGCTGTGTGCGCGGCCGCACTGCAGTGTGCTGTGAGGACGGGCTGCATATTTTGTATTTCAACCGCACTTCAGTAGCAGTGAGCGATTCCAGCGACCTCATTGGTTGTTGGGTACACACACCCTTTGGAGATATGCACGAGTGGGCGGCCCGTTAAAAAAAGCAGCAGCAGGGCCGTAGGAGGGTCGGCAACTAACCCCAACCCCCCCCCCCGCGGGTCTCGTGAAGTAGCACTCATGCACATCTCCAAAAGGAGGGGGGGGTGTACCCAACAACCAATGAGGTCGCTGGAATCGTTCACCGCTACTGAAGTGCGGCTGAAATACAAGGCGCTGCCGTGTGATGTGAATACAGGAAGAGGCTCCGGCGTGTAACATACGCAGCTCCTCGCCCAGGTCTCGGGCGGCACAGCGCTCCCCGCAGGCATATTAGCCTTTACTATGGAGCTATTCCAGCAACCTCATTGGTTCTGATTCACAATTCCCGCACGGCCGAGTAGGTGGCCCGGGAGGAGGGGTCAGCACCAGGAGGAGTCTCCGCCGGCTAGAGGCTGCTGACTCAGAGATGGTGTTTCCGTGCACGGGACCAGGCTGAGCCGTTGGTGTCCGCACAGCTGCAGGCACCATGAGGACGTGGGGCAGTGACAGTGAGCAGGAGGACAGGAGCCCCCTGCTGGGAGAACAGGATGTGGTGCAGGGCAACATCCAGCGCGCCCCCCCGGCTGGAGGTAAGAGGCTCTGTGGTCAGTGCTAAGGCAGCGCGGTGTCAGCTGACTGGGACACGTGACCCCTCTGTGGCAGCAGCTCTTGTCTCAGAGCTCTGCGGTCCCCATGGCCAGCGCTACCTCACATCTTTGCTGCTGCCCATAGACCATGCACGGGGGCTGAGCCTTCTGCCTGGGTCCTGGATGGAGTTAATAGCATTATACATAGTAACAACCACACTGCACATTACTGGTTTACCGGCATTATACATAGTGGCACCCTGCAGCGCCTGCTCCTCCTGGACTAAGCTGTTGGCATTATTGCCCCTCCTGTCAGCACTGACTGGACTGTGTGACCATCTGTAGGGAAGGAGAGTAGTAACACGCACTTGTTGGGAAGTTCCAGGCAGAACAACAGAGGATCACCATAATGCCTTACTAAGATGTTCTAGAATCTACATATATGGTGCTTCATTACAGCATGTTAACCCTTTCCAATCCACCCTCCCTCCGGGTGACAGATGCTGTGTGGCATCCATATACTGGATCCATCATAAGCCTGTCTATAGATCTTCATGACTGATCAGTTACCATTATTGCCTACCGGTGACCGATCTGTTATGTTTGTGCCTTACCGCCTGCAGACGGCCAGGTCGGATCCCGCTGCAAGGATTCTCGCAGCGGGACCAGACCCGCTCCCCTGCAGGGACCAGCGTGGCACTCACCTCTCCCGCAGCTCTGGCTCTTTGATCAGCCGGCGGCCGGGGAGTGACATTTCTGCGCTGGCCTCTGCAAGACCCGCACAGACATAGAGCATGCCGCGGTTTGTTTTCCGTGTGTGATTTCACGTGATACAAATTGTGACCATCTGCATAGGATTGCGCATTGTAATGCAGGCGGGCATGGGCAGAAATTCTGCGGGGAATCCCTGTGCAGAATTTCCGCCCGTGTGCAGAGGGCCTAGGGCTTCACTCGCACTGCACTGCTTCTAGGCCAGGCTCAGTCTCTGTGCCCAAAACTGCGAAGGGACAGAGCCCGGACAGCACCATGGGGATGGAGACCAAAGAAGTCTTGGCAATTTCTGCATAAAAGACAAACCAGGATGGAACCGGCGCTGGAGCCACAGAAAACAGTGTGACCGCAGCCAGCTAGTGGCATCTGCACCCTTAATATTTAATGGGTGCGTCATAAAAAGTTCATTGGGTATCCGATATTAGTCTATAAGTGACAGATGCCACTGTGTGCCGTCCATCACAGCCTCCGTCCATACATGTTAGATTGCAGCTGGAAACCAAGTACAACTCGACCCTAAACACGTTCTTTAGAGCGTAACTGCATCTTTTTAGAACACGGAACAGAGTGTTGGGCTGTACAACAAAGGTGTAACCGAAATAACATCTGTTAGCTGGAAGAACAGCTACATTCATATCATACCTTGGCCGAAGGCGGGTATGTACTCAGAGGAGTAGTATGCTGCCACACCGGTTACATCCTAGTAATCACAAGCATGCCATAATTTGGAGGGAGGGAGTAGCGCATATCATACTGCGGGGGAGAGGAGGTGGAGTTAGTTTACACTCTAATATACATTGAAATTCCAGTAATCTGTCATACTTGGGGCCACTGAAGTGCCAGACATCCCATTTTGGGGGCTTGCTGTAGTGCGTACAAAGCGCAGCGTGCTCTGCTTATATAATGGCATACGGTTCCCTTTTCGTATTATTTTTCTGTTTTAGTAAAGCGCAACCACAAAAAAGTATATTGTGTGGTATACTCTATTCTTTTTATATATGGCAGATGTACGCAGTGACGTGCAGAACGGTCTGTCCTGCAGGTACAGAAGAGCAGACGCCCCGTACTGGACAACATCTGATGTTTATACAGCCATTAGAAGCCCTAGTGATGTGTGTTGTAAACATCTGGGTTCTACATTTCCTTACATTCTAGTATTACGTATCGCTTGTTGATCACATATCGCCTGGGAGAGGGAATTCTAGCCTGCGGTGTCTCACAGACATCGCTGACTTTTAGATGGAAGGGTTAATGTTCAAATGAGCGAAAGCAAACGATTATTGTTTGTGTGATGACGAACCAACGACGACCGATAATCGTTTGCTTTTCCTTGTCATTCATTTTATGCAGCATAAAAACAGCATTGGCTCATTCACTTCTCATTTGTTCTAAACAGCGCTCATTCATTCCTCCTCATTCATGTATATAGTGAATGAGAACAACTGAATGATTCTCGTTTGAATGAGCCAACGATGTATCTGCCTGTATAAACAGGCTGTCTGAGCAATTGTGCTAGCGATGATGTCATTCGATAAATTGTCTCATTTTAACTCTTTGCAATCCAATTTTGGATTCTGGGTTTCCTAGGGGGCTTTCTCTTTCTGCCATTATGCAATGGCGCCATCTGCTGGCTAGAGCCAGTACTGCGGTATGAGACATGCTGCAGAGGCCCTCGACAACAGAGCGGCCAGTAATATACAGTAAGAATACCCTGCCGGACGTCTTCCGACATCGGAGCTGTACAGCCTTCAATCAGAATGTCTGAAGACGTCAGACAGTGGATTGGAAAGGGTTAAAGGGCCCTTCCCATGTCACAAGTAAGTACAATTAAGGCCGGTCTCACACGGGATCCGCTCTGGCCCCCCACATGTGTGAGCCCGGCCTGGGTGCCCTGTAGTTTCTCGTAATCCTCGACCTTCTCCGGATTAGCGCTGCATCCTATGAGGAATACAAACCTGACTCCTGTGATCTTGTAGATCAGGTGATGGTTTATCTAGATGCTCTTCGCTTTAGGCCTCATGGCCACAAGCGGTTTCTCACCGTGTATTATGTGTCTGTTGCAAGGCCGTGTGATAGCAGTGAATGGAGTCAATGGACTTTCATCAATCCATGCACATGTGTGTAGACGCTGCATATTGATACGTTTCAGGAATAGATCGCAGCATGCTCTATTTCTCTGCATAGCACGCAGCGTGGGCCCCAGACATTGGTATAGGCCGAGTATGAAACACTATCCGTACGCAATACATTATGTATGGGTGGCATCTTCATACGCAACCCGCAATGAAACAATGGGGAATTAATGGAGTCCGTGTTGAGCCTCCCAATAATGGTGTATGCTGGGGGTATTGCTGATCTATCCATTGGCAGAAGGTTACAGCGTACACCACTGCATACAGCTCTCCTCTGCCAGCGCGGCGCTGCTGTGGTACCGCTGCTTATGGCAGATGTCTTTATTCTGAACTCCGGACATCATGGCGCCCAGGAGAACAGGCGGTGATGCTGCACCATTGTAACCTGCCATAACAACCACCGGGGCCATGGAGGGGCTGTGGTGCTGGTTCATGGCGGCAGGGTAGGGGTAGGTACGGCTCGGTTTGTGGTTTTACACAGTTACAGCTGGTGACATGTTGTCCAGTAACTAGACAACCCATTTAAGGATGGGACTTTTTTTGTAGCATGTTACGATTTCCAGACCATCAGGTCTGTTTATTTATTTTTTCACTGTAGCAACCAGAAGCCCATTATAGACAATACCTCTCTAGTCCCCACCAACCACTTCAAAACGTGGTTGGTGGGGACTAGAGAGGTATTGTTAAAATGAATCGAGAAATACCGTAGTTGTTTTCATGTACAGGCTATATCGTCCTTCCTTAGGCGGGTCTTGAACGAACGGATTTGAATAGCGTATTCTGCGATCGCTGTCCGCGTGGTAATACGTGAGCAATGAAATGCATGGGTTTCCACCAGTTCGCTCACACTTGTGGGTAGGAATGGTTGGATTCCGTGAGCGTAGGAAAAATAGCAGCATGCTCTATTTTACAGCGGATTCCATGTTTATGGGATGCATTGATCTCTACGGATGTGTTCATTCAGCAGTGCATGCGCAATTAACATGGAGTATGGATGTGGATTTGCTTGCAAGTTGCTAGGAGACCGGATACAAATGGAATAAAGAAAGCAGGGATTTGTGGGCAGACAATGCAGGACGGAGTCGGGGGAGCAGCACACCATCCTCCTCGAGAAGGGGTTTATATTACTTCCAATATAAGTAGTATAAACTAGCTGTGCCCAGGAAGCCATATCTGTCCTGAAGGCGCTCAGAACATCTCACCATGACGGCATAAGGGGATGTTACCTGGGCGATAGAAGGGGGTTACCAGGCCGTTGGGCAACTTTCTGATGTTCTTCCCTGCTTGTGATCGTTCTTCTACGCGGACGATGCGCTATCCTTAGATGTACACCCACGTGGAAAACCACACGCATATGCGATCATTCATAGTTCGTTTCCGTGATCATATGCAGGTGTTCCGTTGTGGATATTGGCACGTGGAATCCAATCCGTTCGTCTGAACCCTGTTATGCATTACCAACTCTGCTCCTGCATGGAGCTCTGATGACGTCACTTAAATTAAAACTAATTGTTCCATATGGTCAACATACCTTTTTTGTTTTTTTTTTGTTTTTAGGAAGGCAATTGGAAATGTGCATAGCCTTTTAAAGGGCTTTCCGCACAGGATGGGTGATAAATATATGACCACTGAGACCCCCAGGGAACTAAGAAAAGGGCACCTGCAGTCTAAAAGCTGAGCACTGCTCTCTGCTTTCTCCCTAGACTGAGAATAAAGTGATGATCACGCATCTCTACCTCCTATCCATTCATTAGGAAGACTCGGGGGAGGGGGGGGGGGGAGTGTCCCAGTGCTTGGACCCCCAGCAATAATACATTTATCTATTCTGTGTTTAGTGGGAAACCCATGGGGTGAATAGAGCCTTAAAGGCTAATTTCACATGGGCGAGTGTGATATTGGGCAGTGAAACTTAGCCCGATATCTTGCTCAGGAACATGCGTTTTTTTGTTGTTTTTTTTTTTTGTTTGTTTGTTTTTCCCCCAAGGATAGTAGGTGTTTGTATCAGGGAAGTAGCGATCCTTGCAGACGTGCTGGAGGATTGGAAGTGTTTTCAATGGAAAATCTTGCATCACACTCACGTGCAACTCGCACGCCATGCAATGTTTTGCCGGCCCCATTTGAAACAATGGGCGATGTGTTCCAAGGGAACACCCATCCGATGACATGCCATCATTTTTCAAAAGAATGGGGTTCATATTTTTCCTTCTCACAACTTTCTCGGCCGTGTAAAGGCGGCCTAACTGGGATCATACTATCAACCTCCATCTTCAAGCTTTCTAGATGTCTTCATAGTAGCTTCGTAGTTCAGATTTTTATTAATGGAAACCCAATAGTGTTGCTAGTGTTACTAGAGTCTGTATATCTGATACCGGTAAAGCACGCTCGGTGTCACTAGTGTTTAATCTCGGACAGCATTTATTAACCTGCCTGGTTTCCTATGTAGACCTTTGTACTGGGCTTATGACGATCATGTAGATATGTGCTATTTGGGAAGAGCTGCACATTAATAGTTGAATCTTCATGCTTTTGTATTACCGTACTTCTTTGTGTCTACAGTTTTTGTATTCAAAACAGCAGCTGCCACACACCGCCCGCCCCTTAGGGAGCCGTTGTCCTTCGTGGCCCTTTAGTGAATAAACATGGCTGAGATGCTTCACCCATGAAATATCTGTAATGTATAGTGTCCACATCAGGGCATCCTCAGATGTCAGTCAAGCATCATGTTAGGCCTCATGCACACGGGCGGATCTGATTTGCAGAATTCACAATCGGCACCCGTGCCGGAGATCTGCTGTACTTGTCACCTATAGGAAAGCATGGAGCTTCCTCACCTCCACGCACACATGCGGATATGACTTGCGGATTCTGCATGCGGAAAAGAAATCTCAGCATGCTCCATTTTACTGCAAATTCGGAGCGGATGGGCTCCATTGATCCCTCTGGAACTGAGCGATTTGCAACTACATTGCAGATTTATAGGCAGATACCCTCTGATTGCTCGGAGACCAAGAAGGGGGGAGGGCAGTCACTTTGGGTTAGCGTTTTTTGTTTGTTTTTTTTCTAACGCAGACTATCCGTGCAGAAAAATGATCACATCCGCGATCGCTAGCAAGCATCTAACAGTCATTTCCGCACTACCGTGTGCATGAGGCCTTTATGAAAGTTTAACACTTGCTAACATCTGAGTCTTAGGCTGGGTTTCCACTGGGCGGAATTGCCACGGAATTTACATGCATACTTTTTGCACGGAAATTCCGTCTGCAATTTTACTCCCGGGATTAAGCAGCAGAGTGGACGAGATTTGCAAAAATCTCGTCCACACATTGCAGATAAGCCGTTGCAGCCAAACTGCGCTGAAACTGACATGCCGCACGGAAATCAAAGCCTCGGCATGTCAAGTTTATCGCCATCCCCACTGTGGCAGTCTCTCCTCTCTATGGGGAGAGATGGCCGCAGTGGACTAAAGGCAGCTTCAAAACCCGTGCCGAACGCAGCAAGTTTTGAAGCTGCATTTCTGCCATAGAAGTCTCGCGGGATGTCCGTGCGGTCCCGCTGTGGTCACTCTGCAAGATTTCCGTGGGATTTCCGCCCAGTGGGAACCCAGCCTTATATGACTAGTCAGTTTTTAGTCTTGGTGAAAATAGCTAGATTTATGTTTTGTTGGTTTATTACTTGTGGCCCGGTGTAGGGTTTACTTGGACCGCTGTGTGAAATGCTGATGTAGGTAAATAAGCCTGAAGTGTACCTGCTTTCTAGCTGCCTCAGGTGCCTTTACATGGGGAGATTATCGCTGGAAACAATGGGAACCGCTGAATGGTAAGTTAACAAGAACTGCATGATTCTTTACCAGAATTGTGCCACCCGAGCGCGGATGAGCGGGTGGTGATGTACCTAGCTCGTTCCCTCGGGCAAACAATGTGACATTCTCGGCCATTAGTCCTGAGGGTACCGGAGCGCACACAAGCAAGAGGTAAACGCCAGGGGCAGTGTCTTGTGACTGCATGTGACACTGCCTACAGTACACTATTACTAATCTTACCGCACTGCTGTGATTGCCTGCAGCAGACTGTGACATTCTGCACATAGGCTTGTGAACAGTATGTCGCACAGGAGACCCACAGCTGCCCATGGTGACAAGCAGGTAGCTAGGAGAAGTGAGTATTTTTTTGGAAAACCCCTTAAGGATCAGGGTGTTTCAAACCTAAGCGCCAGACCCTTTTTAGGGATTTTACCCATGTGGCGGTTCAAAGTTAATAGCGTATGGGCTGCGAGTCAGACACTTTCATTGACCTCAATAGATGCCCTCCGCACGATTCTGTGGCAAAATAGAGCATGCATGTTTTCATCCGCTTGCAGAATACGCAATTCATATCCACGAGTGTGAGTGAAAGATTGTAAATGCATGCCTTTGAATGTTCGAGTTTTACCACGGATCGTCCGCACAGATTGCAATTGTGGAATCTGCAATACAAATCCGCTTGTGTGAGCCCGGCCTTATGGAAATGACATGGGTCATGAGACAAAAAGCCCCAGTTAAATGGTCTTTTGTTGCTCATGGCAACCAATCACAGCACAGCTTCTCTTATACTGCTCTGGTACAGTGAAAGCTGAGCTGTGATTGGTTGCTATACAAAAGACAGTTTTACTATGCAAGATTGGTAAACGAGGACTAAAATTTGTAGTTTTCCTCTTGTCTAGTGCTCATTATAATCCATCATTCATCATAAATTTATACTACTGATTGATATGAACTGTGAGGCTAGAAGGAACACCCTGCATTGTTCTAGAACATTCCAATCTACTACTTCCTTCATACCTGGAGCAACTATTGTATTTCTCGCTGACCAGCCTTGTTATGCGGTTTTGACACATTCCAAGAACCATAGATTTTTTTTTCTCTAATTTTACTATATATATCTATCAGGATTGTTTCTTTTTTTTTTTAATTATTTTTTTTTTATAATTGCAGTTTTGCCCAATTTCAAACACCATAGACATTAGCAGTTTCCAAGTACATATGTGATTTTTGCAGAGAGAACCCCAAATAAACATGTGTTTTCAGACAGTCATGAGGAGTCTTGAATTTATTGGCACCTGGTGATGGACACCTGGGCATCATATCCTAGAAGCTATTTGTAAGGGTGTGTATCGCACATGCGCCGGTGGTTTCCCTTTCCTACTCCTTTCAAATAGCTCTGTTTCAGGATGGAACTGAACAGCGCCGGGCGGACCCCATGGACTATAATGGGGTTTGTTCGGATTCTGCTCAGGTGCTGCCCTTTTGGACTGCATGCGGCCATTTTTCCTCCGGTATCTAGAGCCGGATCTGCAACAGAACCTCCGACCGGAAGTTCCAGCGCAGATGTAAAACCGGCCATACTTCAGCTTGTACATATGTGTTGTGGGACAGATTTATTTTTTGATTGTCTTAAAAATTTGTAAAACAATACATAAAATGCAGTAATAATAAATGACAATATTTTCAAGCTGTCATTTTGTTTTTGAATATTAAGATGTTATGGTACGTGACTAAAAGAGAAACTGGCCTTGTTGCCTATAGGAACCAATCCCAGCACAGCTTTCATTTTTCAAGAACACTTTAGGCCTCATGTCCCTGGGGAAAATCAGGCCCGCTACGGATTCTCCATGTAGAATCCGTAGCGGGTCCCTCCTGCCCCGCGGACATGAGCGCTGAAAATCAGAATTAATAAGAATTTACTTACTGCAGCGGACCGGGCACCTCTTCTTCACGGCCGGATCTTCTTTCTTCGGCCGGCAGATGTACTCAGCACGTCGTCGTGCCGCACGCATGCGCCGGGCACATCCACCGGCCCGAAGCAAGAAGATCCGGCCATGAGGAAGAGAAGAACTGCCCGGTGCGCTGCGGGTAAGTTATTCTTATTTTAGGTCTCCCGCAGCGTATTTTCACTCTTCGCCCGCCCGCGAATCCGCACCCCATAGGGATGCATTGACCACCCGCAGGTAGATAAATACCCGCGGATGATCAATAAAAGGGAATTAAAAAAAATTGGAGCATGAAAAAAAAACGTGACATGCTTCATTTTCGTGCGGGTCTCCCGCGGGGACGGCTCCCACAGGCTTCTATGGAAGCCGTCCAGATCTGCAGGAGACCTAAAATAAGAATAACTTACCCGCAGCGGACCGGGCACCTCTTCTCTTCCTCATGGCCGGATCTTCTTGCTTCGGCCGGCGGATGTGCCCGGCGCATGCACGCCGCCGACGTGCCGAGTACATCCGCCGACCGAAGAAAGACGATCCGGCCGTGAAGAAAAGAGGTGCCCGGTCCGCTGCGGGTAAGTTATTCTTATTCATTCTTATTTTAAGCGCTCATGTCCGCGGGGCAGGAGGGACCCGCTGCAGATTCTCCATAGAGAATCCGTAGCGGGCCTGATTTTCCCCATGGACATGAGGCCTAAGAAAGGAAATCAGTTTTGCGATTGACTTCTATGGGTAACAATGCCAATGTGGGTGGTTTGTTTTTTTTCCGTTTCCCCCCCCCCCCCCCCCCCCCCCCCCCCTTATGTTTGTACCATAAATCTTCCTCTTTGAGTGTAATACCAAGCTTGGCCACTGCAATGGAAACAGAGCTACCTGCAAAAAATTGGATCAGTCCAGCGAACACCCGATGAGTGGATAACCCTTTACTGACTAGCGTCTCAATATCACTAGACTATTCAATCTGTTACTGTCTAATTCTCATACGGCAAATAGTTCAAATGTAGGAAAAAGCAAGTCATAGTCACGAAGTGCATTCCTAAAGTAAAATACTAGTGCCTTGCACTGCTGATCCAGGTGGTGCCCCCATACACCACTAATAGGTATGTGAATGCACTTCTTCCTCTTGACTAGTGTGATGGCTCTTGTTTGCATATACAGTTACATCCGTGTCTTTGCTCTTTGCTGTATGTGTGCACAGAGCAGTCAGGCAGCCAATCAGCCTGCAAAGTAAACACGACAATAAAGGTCAATATTACCTGAGACACAAAACGTTCTCTCCTGCTCTGCATCTTCCGACTCTATTCTCCATGCCTGTCCTCATGAAAGATGTCCTTTTGTGTTTCAGTGCCTGTATGTTGTTCTGCTCGCTACAACCTAGCAGCATTGGCATTACTCGGCTTCTTTATGTTGTACGCACTACGGGTCAACTTAAGTGTAGCGCTGGTGGATATGGTAAATTCAACATCGGGTGAACGAGTAAACAGCAATGTCAGTGTGTGCCCGGACCATTCAGTTTCACCCAGCGTACTTCATAATTCCACGGTAAGAAAAGCACTTCACTTGTTGAAGGGGATTTACCACAAAAAATATGGATAATAGATAAATGTTTATAATTATGGACTGGATTTTTTTTTGCTTTGCACTTATTAAAAAGTTTCTATCCCCAGATATTCCAGGACTAATGTTAGAATAGCGCCACCTACTGTTCCTATTCTGTGTCCACTTCAGTAAATGTTCCAATGTGTTCAGTCTTGCTTCTCTCTGCTCCACTGGGTATCTTAGCAGGAAATGCCTCAGGTCAACCGGAGAGCAAAAAATAATTGGGAAACTGAAAAGGCGCCACATAGGGTGAGTGTGTTAAAGTCAACAAGTATCGTGTTTCCCTGAAAATAAGACCCTGTCTTATATTAATATTTGCTTCAAAAGAGGCACGGCGTCTTACTTTCGAGGGGTGTCTTATACTTAGCTAGCAGACATTGGCCCGGTCCCACCCGCTGGTCTCTGCAGTCCGCACAGGATTCCGTGTAGTTCTCAGCGCAAACAGAACATCACTTCCTGGTAATGGAGTTTGAAAACCCAGCCTCCAGCAAGCTATTGCTCTGATTGGCTGGGTCGCGGCGCTTGAGAACCAATCAGAGCCGGCGCTTCATGTATCACAGCCATTTATTCAGCAGGGATCCCTCCATATACTAGATGGATCAGAGAACCAAGACTTAGAAGATGTGTCCACCTTGGAACATTTACTGGATACAACACATGGAGCTATTCTAACTTTAGCCCTGGAATATCTGGAGATTAAAACATTTATTTAATAAGTGCACTTCGCTATATACCATATTTATTATGAGACTACCCCTTTTAAACGGGTTTTCCAGGGAAAATACTAATGATGACCTATCCTCCATGTAGGTCTTCAAGTTGATTGGGTGGGGTTTACCAATCTGGAACCTGGCTGATGAGGCATCCACTGACAGCGCCTCAAATACATAGGAGTCAGAGTGGAAGCAGCTGCTCCGACCCCTGAGTAGGGGCCGGTGCTTGTAACGGCAAGCACAGTTCCCTATGATTTCATTGAGGGCTGCACCAGCAGTTACAAGCGCCGACCATTACTCTGCTTAGGCTCTAACCCCTGTGTATTTGCAATGCTGTCAGCAGGCCAGGGTCCTAAGCAGTGAACCCCAACCGATCAACTATTGATGACCTATTCTGAGACTAGGCCATCAATAGTATTTTTTTTTTCCTTGAAAACCCTTTTAAAGGGACCTGGTTTTAAGTATGTAACATATCATGCACAACTTACTGTATCAGTTCTGTTATACACATTGTTTTCTGCCCCTTTCCTAAAGGGAATGTATCGTCCAAAAATTACCTAATGTTTTAAATTTTACATTTTTACGTTGAGTTTAAAACCTATGGAGATTTTTTTTTTTGTCTTTTGCTCTTTCTGTCTCTCTCTGGAAGACAGAACGAATTAATGACTTTTTTTGCATAAAATGCTGAACATTTAAATCCTCTCCATTTCCCTCATTAGCTAAAGTGAACACTGTATATGTTGTTTGCTCGGGTGGGCGTGTATTTATGCAAGGAATTTCTGTCCAGAAGAGTCTTAGTTAATGTGAAGATATCCCATTGTCTGCTGCGGGCATGAGTAAACAGGTAGTCATTGTGTTTTATGCAAGGCAAACGATTGCTCTTGCCCTCAAGTTGTTCAGTCTTTCAAAAGACTGAACGAATGCCGTTTTAACAAAGTGAAAAGCAAACAACCATTTTTTTTTTTATGCCGGCTGAAACTCAGCGATAAATGAACAAATGGTGCACGATGGTTACGCATTTACAAGTAACGATTATTGCGCAAATTTGTTCGTTTGAATGAAGTTTGAGCAATAATCATCACGTATAAATGGCTTTAAGTCTAATAGTAGTCTGCCACTTCCTATTCTGTAGAGATCACTTTGTAGCAGGCATCTCACTATCCTCACAGGCATGATTACACTGCAAGGTGGTACCTGTATATACATAACACAGGACTGATGATCCCCCTTCAGCGTTGCAGCTGGGACTACAACTCATTAGTAATGGGCCTGGTGAAATCACTATTTTAAGGCTGCATTCAAGTTGGCAACCAATTATATTTTTTACTGTCACAAAGTCTTACACGACAAATGAGTTTTGTAAATCATCATGACTAAATATTTGTTAATTGTGTCTGCAGCTCTAATTAAAAAAAAAGTAAATCACTAAAACTAGTTGTGGAGGCACGTGTAGTGTTTAACACTTTTTACTGCAGGTTGGGTTTGCAACAGATTTCACACTTTGGTCATTGAAAGTACACTAGTGGAATATTGTAAAAGTCAACCCAGCACTTTATACTCCTAAAGGGAATATCTCTCTATATATTTCTAAAACAAGTGCTGTGCCCTAAATATTACACCAAGGCCACTGAAACCAAGATCTAGCAGCAATTGTTTAAAGTCCTACCATATTCCAAAAGACTTTGTAAGGGTGGAAGCCCTATATACTATTTATGCAGTCCCACCAGCAGGAGATGGCATCTTGTGAGGGACAGGAAAAGGTTGAGTATATGATTGGGACTTGTTCAGCTCAATTACATGGATCAACGAAGACTACTGAATATTCCTGAACCGTCACTAATGTTGCCAGCAGCACATCGTTGACACCTGACCCTGTGCTGCCGATCAGATATTTTTTTTGTCCCACATAAAAGATGTAGTCCCCAACAAACGAGCATGTCTCAGGTAACCAGCAGCACCTTTGCATGGGCAGGTGGTCGGGTAAATGAAAATTTAGGCAATCCTTTGTTCATGACGGCCTGCCTGTATAAAAGGACATTAACGTAAAGGGGTTTTATCAGATCGGTGGTGGTCTCTCTGCTGAAACCCTTGATGATCTCAAGAACAAGACTCCCGTGTCCAGTTTTCCTGTCACTGTGGGGGAAGCTCCTCTCCTAGTAGTGATGCCACTCTGAATGGAGCGCTAGCCAAGTATGCATGGTCAGCGCTCCATTCGTTTCAATGAAAGTGACAGAAGTGGGTGCAGAGGAGGATACAGAAGATATGAACTTCTTTTTCTTCTTCTTTCTTACATCATTATCATTCCATTACATCTAAGAAGAAACATGAAGCAACTTTTAAATAGTTTTAATTAAAAATTTCTACAACTCCTATACACGCCTATGCTTCTGCAGGACAGACTACAGACAAGCGGTGTTGTTTCGCAACCAACTTTTCCTTATTGCTCCAATAAACCTTAAAGGGCGTGCAAATTTTTTATTTTTTTTTGTAATGTTCCCCATAGCAAATCTTATTGATCCTACACTTGTCTCTCCTGGCTCTCCGCAACTACAATTTAGTACTTGGTGCTGGGTGTGTTTACAGGCCACAGAAGCAGTCAATGAACAGGAGGTCACCGGCTCTGCAGTAGTCTGTGAATGGGATGTCACAGGCAGCTGCAGCCAATCAAAGACATCGCTGTCTGTGATTGGCTGCAGTAGCCTGTGACTTCCTAAACATAGACTGAGTGCAGCCTGTAAACACAACATCAGAGGGGAGACTGGAGCTGTGGGGCTAGACACAGTAGGCACCTGGGAAAGGTGACTGTAGGATCATTTATTATATTAAGGCATGGGGAGTACAAGTTAACCAAAAAAAAAAAACTCTGAAATTGAAATACCTCATCTGCTTTTAGTTTTCAATGCCAAACCTCGCAGGAAATCTCTCCACTGCTCTAAGCTACAGTGGGACCTATGAGAAGTGTAGTTTCGTACAATGTAATGCATAAGTCACCATAAACGCATCGTAAAGAGACATGCACCTACTTTTTAGTCCTGTAAGCTAAGCTTATGGCTGAAAGTAGGTGACCCAGGGGTGTAAGTTTTGTACTTGCCTTCCCCGTCATTCCCCCGATGTCAAGCCTCAAATTATAGAATTGGCAGACTACTTGGCAGTGCCACTCAATGTGTCTTCAGACTCGGCGGGTCACCTACTTTGAAACTATAAGCTTAGCTTGCATGGCTAAAAGTAGGTGACAGATTCCCTTTAAACACGTTTTACGTTTTATACAGTAGTTCTCTTTCAATCAATGTGCAATTGGGATCCATATGTCCGCATTGACTGGCGGTGCAGTAAGGATGAGCATACCTTCATAGGGTGAAATACAGCAGAAAAGAGTGTTTTGTTTTCTCGCATGATATTGGTTCGCAAAATAAGAGAACTCTTAATTTTTTATGTTTACTCATTATTCTTTTTTTACAACTCTTAAAAGGGCAAGAAGTATGATTGGGATGCAGACACCCAGGGATGGATACTTGGTTCCTTTTTCTATGGATACATCCTCACTCAAATTCCTGGTGGATACATAGCTGGCAAATTTGGTGGCAAACTACTACTGGGGTTTGGTATTCTTGGCACTTCAGTACTCACTTTACTAACACCATTGGCTGCAGATTTGGGTGCTGGGTACCTTATAGCAGTCCGCGCACTGGAAGGATTTGGAGAGGTAAGTTTACTCTTACATAACCAATTTATGTTTTATACCAGACCACGCAGAACAAGGGACATGTCGGACTTTCATGACTAGTTTGAACTGTTTTCGCATAACCGGACCAATCTTGTTTTAGAGATGGTTTAAATTAAACTAGCAGTATGAGATTTGGCCGCCTGCACACGGGCGAGTTTGCATTGCGAAATCCGGAGCGGGTGTGTGCCTCCGGATTCCACAGCAAATACGGCCCATAGCATGCTATGGCATAACGCTATTTCCTCTACACTAGCGGAAATCAACTGTGTTTTTTGGGTTTTTTCCTCCCCCCCCCCCCCCCCTTTTTCTTTTTTTCTGCTCGTGGAGGACAAATCACAGCATGCTGCGATTCTGTGCGGACTCCGCACGTACAGCTTCCATGGAAGTCAATGAAGCCGTCCGACCCGCGGCCGTTCCGCAATCATCATTGCGGTAAGGTCACTGGATCTGCATCATTGCCTAGCGACGGCGCGGCATAATCTGTACTACGACGGCCAGCAAGTAGATTGCGGACAGGTACACGGGGGTCACCAGCCAGGCATCGGGTCGGATTCCGCTGCGGGATCAGACCCATCTGTCTGCAGGCGGCCAGAGGTGACCGTCTGGACCACTTGCTCATTTTGTTGATGTATCTGTAGTGATATACTAGATTACATAAGCTCTGGTCCCAGCAGTCAGACCCCCACTGATCAGATAGTAATGTCATGCATCAGCAATGTATAGTAGTGGGAATATCTTTGTGCATGTTTATCCAGGTATAGTATTATACCCAAGACAGGTATTCACTTCTTTTTGAGCTCTTGCCTGCTCATGCTTGCATGTGGTCTTGGTTGTGCCGGTACCACTGATTTAATTTTAATCTTAGAGTAATGATCTTTAACCACTTCCTGACCACATAATGTAAATACAGGTCATGAAAGGAATATTTAAGAGGACTCTGAATGAGAGTCTGCTCCATACCTGGTGGCTGTCACATGTTTTATGCTGATGGAGTTGGCTCTGTCTGCATCTGATAACTATATGGATGCCACGGTCAAAGTTAAAGGGGTTGTCTCGCGAAATCAAGTGGGGTTATACATTTCTGTATGGCCATATTAACGCACTTTGTAATGTACATCGTGCATTAAATATGAGCCATACAGAAGTTATTCACTTACCTGCTCCGTTGCTAGCGTCCTCGTCTCCATGGTTCCGTCTAAATTCGCTGGCGGCTTGCTTTTTTCGACGCGCTTGCGCAGTCCGTTCTTCTGCTCTGAGCACGAGCCGCTTCAGTGTGCTCGCCGCTACAGCTCTTCTGCGCATGCGCAGGCGAGCTGTATCTTCTCGGGAGCGCGCTGGAGCGGCCATTCTGCTACCATCCTCTCTTAGAAGAAGGTGCAGAAACTTGAGCCGCCCAGCCGCCCAGGTAAGTGATGGGTGACGGACTGACGGGGGTGACGCGTGACGGCCTGCCGCGGTGGCCCCGGGGCCTGCCGCGGTGGCCCCGGGGCGTAGCACGGTGGCGCCGGGGCGTAGCGCGGTGGAGCCGGGGCCTGGCACCGGTTACCTGCTGCCTGGCGGTGGGTGACTGGTCGGCCGCGTTCAATCCAGGGGTCCGGTCGGCGGCTGCAGGGCGTCTGGTTGTCAGGGAGACACAGCTGGTAGCGTCTCGGGAGCGCGCACGTCGGGCTACAGCAAGCGACGGGAAAAGAGCCGGCGGCCATCTTGGGGAAACTTTTTATAAGCTGCTGGAACTGTAAGTAGACACCAGCTAGAAAAGTCATTTACGGGGGGGGCTTAGTAATGTATGCTTAATTAGGGGGACTGGGCAAAAAAAAAATTTCACTGCTTCCTCGAGACAACCCCTTTAACTGCACATCTAAGCAGTTAGCCAGGGCCCCATAGGCCCTCTGGCAACGTGAACATGGGTTGCCAATGGGTTAGTATGAAGGCCTGTTAATTCTTGCCTGCTCTGTTTGGGACATTTTAATAAAACATGTGCAAAACGTTCTTAAAAATATAAGAAAAAAAACTACTATTAAAAATTCAACGCCATTTTTCCCATTTAAAAAAATCTAAACCGTTAAATATATCTGGTATTGCCATGCTTGTAAAAGTCTGAATTATTAAAATGACACAGGACAAAAATAAGTACCGAATATATGATTTATTTTTTTATTTATTTATTTTTTTTCCACCAATATATTTTTATTGGACAGCTTGCTTGTATGATACATTATATTCATTTAAAATTTTTCATACATTTACGCTAGTGAATGACGCGAGATATGAATTAAGCTAGAATCTGGTTCAATCTGCATTATAAACAGTACTGCAGGCTGGTCACAAACATTTAGTTATTTTTTTTTTTTGTTTATCCTGTCTCCTATAAGCTTGAATAAGAAATGATCAAAAATATATAGATGTACCCCAAAATGATATCAATGAAAACAGTTTACGCTCCAAAAAAAAGCCCTTTTTCAGCCCAGTTGGCAGGAAAATGCTTTAAAATTATGGGTCTCAGATGGATAGCAATTTTTGTTTTAAAAACAAAGTAACTTTAAAGTATTACAACATAAAAAGGATATAAATTTGGTACTTGCATAATCACACTGACCCATAGAATAAAATGGCGCCATTCTGTTTCCTTCTTACATAACCTAAAAAATTAAATGTTTTTGTTTTTAGTACATTATATAGTACATTAAATGGTACAATTAAAATATAAAACACATCCAGCAAAAAAAGATTTCATACAGCTGCGGTGATGGAAAAATTGAGGAAAAAAAATATAGCTCTTAGAAGGTGGGGGGAAAAAAATTGTAGAGGTTAAAAGCCATATTCACACTTGAGGCTTTTTTTTTTTTTTTTTTAAATTCGTGTATGCAAAACAAAACTGTCTCCAGCTCCTATGTAGACCATGTGCCTCCATGGTAAAAGACTACAAACAAGTCTGATCCTACAGTAATGCACCTGTCTATCTGTACTCTACCGATTTACTAACTTATGGTCCATTTAGACATAACGATAATCGCTCAAAGGACAGTTTGAGTGACAGCTTTGAGCGATCGTTTTGCATAAACTACTAAGTAGCTGCTTAATAGCTATTTAGTGTGCAAATGAAGCTTTTCGCGGATTGCAGATAACAGCTGGAGATCTGTTATCTGCATTCGGATTCATTGTTCTCCAGCGGGACAGCTGCTGAAACAATACTATTAGTGCTGCGGCGGAGAACTCAGTGTGCGGTCCTCATGAGCAGAATGACTGTTTTCAAGCTGGCTTGAAGTCAGCGATGAACGAATAGTGCATGATGGGCGAGCGTTTAGATGCAGTGATTATTGCTCAAAAGACTGCTTTTAAGCGACTTTTGAGTGATATAATCGTTGTGTCTAAATGGGCCTCTACAGTTGATTAAGGGGAAGTAGTGGAGATGCGATGGGGTGTACGACTACAAGACCAGACCACTCATGTGGTGGTTGCAGCTAATAACCACAGGCAGGCTTGGGTCTGTATGCAGAAGTTCTAACTGTAAATATAAACATTTGCAAAGATGCTTAATTTTTTCAGATGCGGTGTGACAGTAAAAAACTGTTTCTGAAGGTAACCATTACTTCGGATAGATGTCTTACAGTCTCTTTTAAAAGGCAATATAATTCTGGAGCCTTTAATGAGAGGAACCAGTTATCAGTAAGAAAGTAATGTAATATGCTCTGTTGTCTATTCAGGGAGTGACTTTTCCGGCTATGCATGCAATGTGGTCGTCTTGGGCCCCACCTCTTGAACGTAGCAGACTATTAAGTCTTTCTTATGCAGGTGGGTATAAGAAAATTGTTAAGTGCTTTAACCCAATAACTACCAAGTGCCATGTATGTACATTGGCTGAATGTGGTTATAATCCTAGACTGTTGTAAATGTACTTTGCAGATTTAAAGCTTCTGCACTCAAACAGGTCCTGGTCAGATGCTTAGTTGTCTGAGACAGTGGGTTTGGGGAGGGGCCTGAGGAGATGACAGAAGCCATTTATGGTATTCGTGTATCTTGACGCCACCAGAAGTACAGGTGGAGCCAAGATACATTGACAGGGGGTTGACTCCCCCTGTTACTGATTGGGTGTCCAGCATTGTGGGTGTGCTCGGCCTCACAGGTCCTGTAACCACTCCGGCCGCGGTGGAGAAAGATCAGATGCGACGCTCCGGAGTTTTAAGCACTGGGGGTAATCGGAGGAGGCCCTGGAGGAAGCTGAGAGCGGTCGGTGTGGACTCTGCAGCGCAAATGTGAGAGGGAGCGGTGACCGCCACCCCTGTGAATTGCACAAAGCTCTGCAGTGGGCCGGAGTGGTGAGCTTCGCAGTTCCGTTAACGCTGCTGCAGTGGGCCACACCGCCGAGCGCCGGCTCTCGTTACTTCATCCCCACGGATCGCTGAATGCTGCACAGCGGCGGCGGCAGCAAGGGCATCGGCGGGGGGTGACCAGCCATTATCACCTGTGCACTTGCACTCCTACCGCGGCTCCCCTACACTGACAGCCTGGAAAGGTGGAGGAAGGGTCAGCACGGAGAGTCACTATGCTGCACTCCAACGCAGCGGAGGTGATAGCGGCGCCAGTACCAAAAGATGATACAGAGAAAAAGGGCTGACGGGGACACTGAGAGCGGGGCTGCTGGCTCGGCTGCTACAGTCAGCGCTGGGAAAGAACAGGACCTGTGAGCCACAGAAAGGGGACAATGCCCTGCAGCCAATTAGGAACTGGGGGCGTCAACCCCCTGTCAAACAGCTTGTATCTTGGCTCCACCTGTACTTCTGGTGGCGTCAAGATACACTAATACCGCCATTTATACCTGCGTCTAGCTTCTCTGTTGCAGCCAACATAGTGCTGAATGGGCACTATGTAGTAAATAGTGGCAGTGCTGCTGCATCCTTTAGACCTGGTCTCCCAATATGGCTGAGCTGCTGGTTCTCAGCAGACCAAGATCAGTGCTGGATACTGGTAAATGGAAGAGACTAGTCTACTACGCTATTCCACTCTCTCCTTTTCGTAGTATGCAGACCTATACCTGCCAGGCAGATGCTACAAGGACACTTGGCCTCTAACCAGTGGAGCCCTATAGAGACATGATACACAATGTGATGTGAGCCCAGCCTTATTCATCTAAGACTTGCTGGTTCAGACCACAAATAATATAAAATATCTGTGCAGAATGTAGCCTGCTTGTTTTAGATTGGTTTCATCCTTTTTAATATGCCTTTTTTATCTTCTAGGAGCTCAGCTTGGCACTGTTGTATCCCTGCCTCTGTCTGGTTTAATTTGTTACTATATGGACTGGATTTATGTGTTCTACCTCTTTGGTAGGTAATACTCCAATAATGTTGGTGTAAAGAACATACAGCATATGTGTGTAAATATAGGCAAGCTTCACTCAAGCTGTCCTTGTACACAGATGTATCAGCAACGGGGTAGATCTAGTGTACAAGCAGCTTTACACCTAGACTTGAAGAAATGTAGTGCTATTTTAACATTGTTGGAATATATCATCGCCACCTGCTGTTTCTATTGTGTCCACCTCAGTAATTGTTCCATGGTGGTCGCACATGCTCAGTCTTGCTTCTCTCTGTGGAGGATCCCTGCTGTGATGAGTGGCTTCTCTGGAGTCAGAAGAGATGCTGAGCAAGTGATAAGAGTTAGGCCCCCTGTCCACGGGTGTGAAATCACCAGCAAATCACGCCATCTGAAGCTTTCCATAGCGTTGCTATGGAAAGCGCCGGCCCCGTGTCCATGAGCAGAGAATCATTGCGATTCTCCACGCGCGGCCGGCGATTCGCAGCATGCTGCGAATTGCTGCGATTTTTCTTGCTCCCGGGCAGCGGATCTTCGGATACCTCAACGCCCATGCACAGGGGGCCTAAGACCATGTTACTGCAGAGAAGCAAGAATGAGTAGGTTTGACTGCCTTGGAGCATTTACTAACACAGGGCAGGCTCTTCAATTGTAACAGCAGGTGGCGCTATTTTAAAATTTCTGGAATTTCTAGGAATAGGAACTTTTTCTCAACTATTTATTTATTTATTTATTTATTTATTTATTTATAATATAAAAGAAATATCCATCCTGGGTGGGCAGGAGATCACTCAGAATGACCTATGTTTGCATCGTATGCATTGGACGGGCACGGGAGCTGAGTTTGCAGTGCACTGGGAGCTGGCTGTGACTGTCAGCTGTCCTCCTGATTGTAACTGCCGAGATAATCACACAGTTAACCCCTTACAAACTGTGATCAGTATTGATGACATTACCACTTTGATGTAATCGGCCCTCTGCCATGAAATCGACAAGGGCTGATGCTCTGCCATGGCAACTGGAGACCTCACAGCGTCTTCCAGGTCTTCCAAGACTTGCAGTGTAAATGAAAAGTGATAATACATTTCAAGTATATCTGTTAATTATATAGATCATAAAATCTCCATTTTGAGCCCCCTAAAGGGACATGAAGGTGAAAAATATAGCAAAGAAAGTACCTGGGATACTTAAAGTGCACTCCATTTATTGTATTGCTTGGTACAGCTGTGGTGATATCAAAATATGGGCTTTTGTATAAAAAACAAAAATGTCTTTGATATTACTGCATCTGTAACGACCGCTGCAATAAACGGAGTACACGCTTTAAAATTTATTTTTTTTTATGCTGCACGAATTGCGCAACTTATACTGCACAAGCATTTTTTTTTCCATGCACGAATAGGCGATGCAAAAGATCGCCCCTCACGTGTGGGGGAAAAAACGTGTGATCCTCAAAATCAATAAGTAGTGCAGTACATTATAGGCACACTAAAATAATGCCAATAAAAACTAGTTTGTCACACAACAAAAAGCTGGTATGTTGACGGAAAAATGAAAAAAAGTGTTATGGCTTTTGAAAAGTAGAGATGAAAATCTCCAAAAATTGGCATGTCCTTAAATACCAGACTGTGCCCCATCCTTAAGGGGTTTTAAATCTCGTTTGTTAATCTGTGAAGCGTGCAAGTGTCTTCTCTTCTAGTGGTGTTTTTAAGGGCTCATTCACACACGCGGTGAATTGAGTCACTGAAAGTAAGTGATTTCTCATTGACCCATTCACACTTGTGTATAGTAATTGCGTATGTCACGCACGTAAGAAAAATCGCAGCGTGCTGTACTTGATCACCTATTCACTATGGGTGCGTATGATACGCAATGCCAACGCAAGTACTAGCGTACCAGTTGCGTTTTCCACGCATGCTGTTAGGAAACCTGCTAATGAGTTATAAAAAAACAGGAAGAACATCATTCTAGGCTTTTTTTTCCTGCTTGCATTTCTTTTTGTGCGTAACATATGCTGTAAGTAAGTGCGCAAAAGCACGCATACATAGGGACAATTGAAGGGATACGTAGTTGCAATGCTGCGATGTTTCCGCATATGCCTGTGTGAACAAGCCTTATCACTTCCAGGATGAAGGCTTCTGATCCGTTGGCCTGTATGCTAACCTCTGCTTTTCTCTTTATGAACAGGTGCACTTGGTGTTCTATGGTTTATATTGTGGTTCTTTCTGGTCAGTGACACTCCACAATCCCACCGCACAATATCCGACTCTGAGAGAGAATATATTTTGTCAACCCTCAAACATGAGGTATGTGGGAGAAAAGTTCTAGAGGGACCCCGTCGCGTTCCCACAGCACTACAGCACCATTACTTAGTTTTAGGTGCTGTGGGATTGTGACAGGTTCCATTTAAGCTCTGTTTTCAATTTTCTGAGTTGCTCAGATATATAATCATTTTGTCAGTGGACCCTGGCAATTTTGGCTAAATGAGGAGTAAGTCCTGTCAATAGTGCTTGCTTGATGCCCCCACCCCCTAAGCACAATAGCATTATGCCTATGGGCACGTCTACAGCCTGGACTAGTTAAATCACAAGCTCATTTGCCAGGTTAATAATAAGTTGCTCGTGACACCCAATGTTTGTTTATATAATGTCTCTGATTTGTCTTCTAGCTTTCTAAGGACACACATGTACCAGTTTGGGATATGATGAAATCCTTGCCTCTGTGGACTATTATTGTAGCCCATTTTTCGTACAATTGGACCTTCTATACTCTCCTGACGTTATTACCTACCTACATGAAAGAAATTTTACGCTTTAATGCACAAGAGGTAGGTTGAGGACAGTAGATCGCTTAGTTCTCCCTTCTGCGAACAGACTAATAATGCATTAGCAGATGTTCTCTGAGGCTTAAATGTCATACATCTGTGTTATTCATGTCCGGGGCCTTCCGGACAGAGGTGCTCTCTGAGTTTTAGTACAGGACAGTCTATATAGCTTTAGTCACAAGTCCTTCTCATGTTTCCTTAGTGAACTAAAAAAAAGAATTTATTTTACCATTTTTCTACACATTTTATGTTTTTATTTTTTTTTGGCCTTAACCATTTGTAAGCAGCTGATTGTCCGTGTTCAGACTGCTGTAATGTTCTTGCTTTCTTAGCCGCAATCTTTCATTTCTTCCCTTCGATCCGATACACAGTAACATTGGCAGGCTGTGGTAATTTTGTGTCTATGAAGTTTACTACCTAGTTCTTCTGCCATGCTGAGAAAGGTTCTAGAACTGGGGTTTCCAACCTGCATGTTGTCCAGGTTGGTTATGAATGCGGCCCAGCACAAAGAGGAGGCTGAATCTGGGGGAGGCGAGGCCACAGGTGGCACGTGGCAGTGCCAGGCTGCGAGCTTCCACTCAGACGGACTCGTACAGATGACTGGCAGTGAGTAGCACTTGCATCTCAGTGACTGCTTGAGTCACTTAGCCCCTCTGGGTCCAGTATGCGGTGGTGGTGGTGATTCTCCTTCCTGACTGCTCCTATACAGTATCGAGGTGTGAAGGAGAGACAGCGGTCTTATTGTGGCCAGCTGACGCTGTCTTCCTCCCCTGATGTCAGAAACTGGCCTGTGGCCGCGAACTGCATGTGAGGCCAGAACAGGTTTCAGTGTCTAGGCTTGCTGACTCCAATCTGCAGTCGATATGGCCTGTTATTTGGAGGACAATTGGTGTTGTATGGGGGCACAGTGCAGAATGATAAGGGGATTATTTGCAGGACTGTGGAGGATAATACAGGCAAGGACCTCCAAAGTAGTATTTTCTAAAATACTACCCGTACTAAGCGCCACTCCAGAAAGCCAATGGAAGATTAGGGAGGTGAAGAAGTAGCTCAAGAATTGGGTTAAAAAAGAAGGGGTTTGCTGTTGTCTACTCACGTTCTGTCTTAGAGATGGGTTGCATCTGGATGGGGAGGGTGCAGCTGTGCTGGTGAGAAGATGGCTAGAAGGTTGGAGGAGTGTTTAAACTAGGACTAGGGAGAGATGGAGAGGAAGACAGTCTAGACAGTGATCTGGCACGAAGTACTGGAAATAAGGGTGGGAGGGTTAGTACAGTTAGGGATACAATTAATATAAAAAAATAACAAACTTTCTAAACTGTATGGTGCCTAATGCTGGAAGTCTGACCGATAAAGATGAGCTGCAAGTCATAATGTCTGAGGCGAACTATGACCTAGTGGAAATTACTGAGACCCGGTTGGACAAAAGTTGTGACTGGGTGGTTAATTTACATGGTTACAGTGATGTTCATAATGGATCATAAAAATCATAAGGGGGGGGGGGGAGGGGTTGTCTTCATGTAAAATCCTGTTTAAAGCCCACACTTCATGAAGATACTCTATATGTGAGGGAGATTAACCTATGGTGTCTCTATGGGTAGAAATCTACATGGAGGGAAAAACAATAATAAAATCCTCTTGGGGTTTTCTATAGGCCACCAAAATCTATTACAAAGGCAAATGAATGAAGAGGCAAATCACAATGACGTAAATATTATGGGGGACTTTAACTATCCAGATATAAACTGGGAAGCTGAAATCTGCGGATATCATAAAAGGAATTTTCTGTCAATAGCTGAAAATAAATAAGGATAATTACCTTCACCAACTTATACAGGACCCAACTAGAGGGACAGCTATTTTTGACTTGACCAACAGACCTGACAAAATAAAAAAGGTGCAGGTTGGAAAGTACTTGTGAAATAGTGTTCATAATATCATTTTTCACTTATGATGGCACCAGGAGAAAGCGAGAGGATCTACCCCAAAGACAGGAAACCTGTGTATAAAAAGGTGTAACCTCTCCATCGCATTAGTGGTTTGCTATCCTTGGAGAGAGACCTGCATTTCCTTTGCCAACAGGGTGTAGGAAGGGCCTATGTCTATTTTCGCTCTTTACCTGATAGTTTTTCAGGTGACTCCCTACTGGACTTGTATCGGGGAATCCTGGTCTAGGATCATCACTGAGGAAATATTTTGAGTCTGGAGGCAGTGGAGAGGTGGCAGTACTATGCACTTCCGGGAGCAGGACAGTATGGCGTTAAGTGCCCCGGAAATGGTTCCATGACTATATTTTTCTAGCTCCTCCGCGGTGAATCGCATGCTTGAGTGCTAGAGGGTAGAGCCTTCTGCTGCAGGCCACATCCCTTCTGGTGTGAAGCTTTGGCATGGCTAGTAGTTGATGTGATAAATTTACAGGTGAGATGGCATCTGAGTATTCATTAGAGAGTTCGCTTTTCTTTTTAAGCAACACTTACTTTCGGTGTGAATCGGCTGCTGTAAGGTCTGGGTGTTACTCTTGACCTGCATAATGGAAGATCCTTCCCAGGACGCTTGAGACCACTTTGACCCAGTAGTTTCCTGGCGGGAATGGAGGGATGTAAGGGTTTATGGCCTTGTTCTGATAACGGACTATGTTATGGGGTTTTTTTTTTTTTCTTTGTGGGTTTTTTTTTTTTTTTTGTAGTAAAGACCAACGAAGGCTATGGCAAAACTTAAAAATGGGTGTGCTTTATGTAAAATAATCTTGCCTAGTGCGTATAGCAAGAAACCTTGTAGAAAATGTATACAGCAGACTGTTTCAGAAGAATCACGCTTTCTTTAAGGATATTAAATTACTGATTAAGTCTGAGAATAAAAACAGTTAAAAAGATCTTGTGTTGGAGGGCCCTAGTACCTTGTGTTGGAGGGCCCTAGTACCTTGTGTTGGAGGGCCCTAGTACCTTGTGTTGGAGGGCCCTAGTACCTTGTGTTGGAGGGCCCTAGTACCTTGTGTTGGAGGGCCCTAGTACCTTGTGTTGGAGGGCCCTAGTACCTTGTGTTGGAGGGCCCTAGTACCTTGTGTTGGAGGGCCCTAGTACCTTGTGTTGGAGGGCCCTAGTACCTTGTGTTGGAGGGCCCTAGTACCTTGTGTTGGAGGGCCCTAGTACCTTGTGTTGGAGGGCCCTAGTACCTTGTGTTGGAGGGCCCTAGTACCTTGTGTTGGAGGGCCCTAGTACCTTGTGTTGGAGGGCCCTAGTACCTTGTGTTGGAGGGCCCCAGTACCTTGTGTTGGAGGGCCCCAGTACCTTGTGTTGGAGGGCCCCAGTACCTTGTGTTGGAGGGCCCCAGTACCTTGTGTTGGAGGGCCCCAGTACCTTGTGTTGGAGGGCCCCAGTACCTTGTGTTGGAGGGCCCCAGTACCTTGTGTTGGAGGGCCCCAGTACCTTGTGTTGGAGGGCCCCAGTACCTTGTGTTGGAGGGCCCCAGTACCTTGTGTTGGAGGGCCCCAGTACCTTGTGTTGGAGGGCCCCAGTACCTTGTGTTGGAGGGCCCCAGTACCTTGTGTTGGAGGGCCCCAGTACCTTGTGTTGGAGGGCCCCAGTACCTTGTGTTGGAGGGCCCCAGTACCTTGTGTTGGAGGGCCCCAGTACCTTGTGTTGGAGGGCCCCAGTACCTTGTGTTGGAGGGCCCCAGTACCTTGTGTTGGAGGGCCCCAGTACCTTGTGTTGGAGGGCCCCAGTACCTTGGAAGGGAAGCAAGTTTCAGATTTTTAGGAAGAAATATTTATTGAACCTGGTGAGATTCCCTCAGATGAGGCTTTTTCAACCTCCTTCCCTTCGGATGGTTCTGAGGGAGGCCATCCTTCCCTCCTGAAGATACGGTAGCTTTCAGAAGTTTTTCTGTACTAGAGCCACCATGAAAATAAAGGAACCAAAGTAGTCTCGATCCATTTAAAATATGTTTGAGGAATTAGAGAATCGCAAACCTAGAACTTTTTTGGTGCGTAAAAATGTTCTTTCCTTAGCCCCTTAGTGGCTACCCCATAGTTTGTTTTTTTTTTGGTTTGTTTGTTTGTTTTTTTTGTCATGCCTAAGTGGGCTTTTAATCCTTAGGGCCATTAAAAAAAAACGTGCTGGCTCAGGGGATTAAAGCCACACGAGCTGTGGATGAAACTGCTCCGAGCTATCCTGCCCCCCCCCCCCCATTCAGACACCACGATTATCGCTCAAAATTTGCACAAAAGGCATCTTTTGAGCGATAATCATTGTGTCTAAACGTGCTGCAATCATGCACTATTCACTCATCGCTAACCTTGAGCAAGCTGCGCACTGAGTTCTCACTGGGATACCGCTGATAGTATTGTTTCAGCTGGTGTCCAACTTGGAGTTCCCAGGACTAAGGGCCGAATGTGGTTGTAAATGGATCTGGATAAATTGGGGGATTAGACAGAAAAGTGGCAAATAAGGTAAATGTAAGGTTCTGCACATGGGCAGGGGAAATGCATGTCACCATTACACAGTAAATGGGTAACCCTGATGTGGAAAAGGACTTGAGGATTTTAGTTTACTGTAAACTTAACTAGAGTAACCAGTGTCAGGCAGCTGCTGCCAAGGCAAATGGGGTCATTGAGTGCATCAGAAGAGGTGTAGGGGCACTTAATGAGAACATTGTTCTTCCTCTTTACAAATCGGTGGCCATATCACACATGGGATGAAATACGATGTACAGTTTTGAGCACCGGTACTCAGAAAACATATCAGAGAGTTCTTTACTGTAAGAGCAGTGAGACCATGGAACGCTCTGCCTGAGCACATGGTGATGGCAAACTCGCTAAGATAATTCAAGAGGGGCCTGCAAGCTTTTCTTGAGCATTACAATATTACATGTTCACTGAATTTTTCTTCCCTTAAATGAGGAAAATTGGCTTCTTCATCATGGTGGGCTTTTTTTTAATTTTTTTTTTGCCTTCCTCTCGATCAACATTGGGGAAAGGGTGGAAGGGTAGTAATAGACTGAAAGAAGACCATCTAGTTCAGCCTAACATACTATATTACTACTAGGTGAGTGAAAGGATATATATATATTTTTTTGCTTATCTAAGGTGGCAGGTGGCAAAAATTATGCTTGGACTTTTTTCCGTTTTTTTGCTTTATTTAGTTACGGCCCCTACACACTTGCGTTTTTCTTGCGCGGTTTTTAAACGCGATATCGCAGTTTGTTTTTTTTTTGTTTGTTTTTTGTCAATGGGACTTGCTAATGTTAACACATCGTGCAAAACGCACAAAGCACAAACTTGCGATGCATTTTTAACACTAGAAAGTTCCATTGACATTCATGTGGGGGGGGGGGGGGGACGTGCAAGAAAAACACAAGTGTGCAGGAGCCCTTAGTGTTTGTGTGTTATGTGTGGCCCAGAGACACCCAAAGGTTGGAGACGCCTGTTCTACAAGATGATTTATGTCGTTGAGGGGACATTGGCTTCCAATTCATGAAGTGCAGCTCGCCATGAAATACACTATGCTGCTTTGAAAATTGTCCCCAAATGTAGACCTTATCTGCCCATCAAAACTTGCTGCTTTTTTTTCTTTAATAAGTTGCCGCATTGCATTCAGTTTAATTAATTGTTCTTATTTACTAACAGAATGGCTTTCTGTCTGCCCTTCCTTACTTTGGATGTTGGCTTTGTATGATCACTACTGGACTGGTTGCAGATTTTATGAGGGAAAAGTTGAATTTCTCAACTGTCGTGGTCCGCAAAATCTTTAACACGCTGGGTAAGTTAATAACTGTCGAATTGTGAAGAAAGTGTTTGCATATCAGTTGGGATATTGGTCATAAGGTCATTGTGATTGGTTATTTTGTATTAATATGTAAGGATTTATGTAAGTTGGAATCTTCTAGGGAAAGCATATATATAAAGTTTACAGCATATGTTATGCATGTTTTTGTGGGGTGTACTGCTGAAGCCAGCGGTGGGCTGATGTGGTCACTTCTTTAGGGTGCATTCAGACGACCGTATATCGGCTGGGTATTCACGCCGGCCGATATACGGCGTCTCTCTCTGCAGAGGGAGGAGGCTGGAAGTGCCGGGAGCAGTGCTCTGAGGTCCTGCCCCCTCTCTACCTCCACCCCCCCCCCCCCCCCCTGCACTATTTTCAATAAGGAGAGGCGGGACACGGGCAGAGCTAATTCCTGGAACTTAGCCCCGCCTCCATTCCACCTCCTCTCATTGCAAATAGTGGCGAGGGATGGAGAGGGGGCGGGAGCTCAGTGCACTGCTCCTGGCTCTTCCAGCCTCCTCTTCCTGCAGAGAGGGACGCCGTTTATCGGTCGGCGTGAATACCCAGCCGATATACGGTCGTCTGAATGCACCCTTAGTGTGAGAAAACTGTAATGGTGGTACAGAATGTAAGTTTCCGTCATGGGCACATGCTACTTGGCGCAGCAGGATGTAAACTTATGTCCTGTGTTTAAAGTGTCGCGGTGGTGGAAATCGTGGCGACACTGTAGTGATGGCTGCTAATATAGCAGCCTGTCATTACTCGCCACTGGGGGACCAATCACAATTTTTTCTTTTAAATTATAAACAAAACTTATAGGTAAAAACTTACCACTAACCTAAACTACAATATCTCAAGAAACATTCTTGGAATCACATGAAGTTACTACCATATAAAGTGACAAATGTCAGATTTGACAAATAAGGCTTGGTCCCTGTGCCAAAATAGGCAATGTCCTTAAGAGGTTAAACCAATCCCTGTCGATCACACTACGATTACAGTAAATTGCCTTCATGTAGTGGGATGATAAAGCTGAATGCAGCATTCGGAAGATGGGCAGCAAATTAGTCTGTAGGCAGAGACGATGGACCGTGCCCTAAACTGTGGTTTTGGTGACTGAGTTTAAGGGCCCATTTATATACAAAGGTGATCACTCAAAAGATGGCTTTTGAGCGATCATTTTGCATAAACCGGAGCTATATTCAGAGAACAGAGAGTGATCTGTTCTTTGAATGAATTCCCTTTTGTTCTGCCACATGGCTGACAGCTGAGACAATGTTATCAGTGCTGCCCACGGAGAACACAGCGTGAAGTCCCTTCTATTGGCTCTTCTGCCGAACGATGGATTTTATGCCAAACATAAAATCATCGTTCAGCAGAAAAGTGAAAGATAGGCACATTTACATGCAACGATTATCGCTCAGCAGATGTCTTTTGAGCGAATATTAAGCGATAATTGTTGAGTGTAAAAGGGCCTTAAGGCCTCATAATGACCTCATGTGCGTTATAGCCTATAGAAGGATGCACAATGCAATACAATATACTATACCGACCATCTTACATATTCTGTATTGTAACATGCCCCATATATCTCGCCATATCACCCCGACCCTTGCTTCTGGGGGATGTTGTGGATATAGGAATGAACATGTGCTTATAATACACACTCCTATAATGTATCCTTCCTAGAATTGTTTTGTGATTGATCATGTCCTAAGTCTGACTCCCAAGAAGTGATGTTTTATTTACTTGCACTGTTTTTTGCAGGAATGATTGGTCCTGCAATATTTCTATTGGCGGCCGGTTACACGGGTTGTAATTATACTCTAGCTGTTGTGTTTCTTACACTCTCAACCACACTTGGAGGATTCAGCATGTCTGGATACAATATCAATCACCTAGATATTGCCCCATCGTAAGTACTGCAGCCAATATGTGATTTCTCTAAACAAAAATCATGTACGTTGAGGCCGGATTCACACAGACTGATCGCAGGTCTTCCACTGCAGAGATCTGCATGTGGAATCCGACCAATCGGGAAAAGTAATTGCGACTAGTCATGGAAGATCTCGGATGTTATCGGTTTGCCATGGTGATGTACAGTGTATCGTCTGCGCATAGAAAGATCTCTGTCTCCCATCCAGCTGGCATTCTGGTTTTTCTAGGTATTTTCATGTGAGCTTTTCCGCCGTTCATACGCAATGTTAATTGCGTATTGGCTGCGGATCCCTGGTATCCATAGACCTCTATTTAAGCTGTCCGCTCGGAATCTGTACTAAAATTCAGCATGTTGCAGTTTTTCATCCGCATGAGCAATACGTAATTCGTGCCTACGAGTGTGAAGGAAAACCCAAATACATGCCTTTCAAGGCCCACTTTTACCACGGGCAGCGACTGTGGGATCCACAATTCAAATCCGTTTTGAGCCTGGCCTGAGGGTATGTCAATACGGGTGTAAACACTGTGGAATTGTGTGCAGAGAAATGGCAGCATTTATAGATGTGGCTTAGTGGAGAGGGTTTTGTTAAATCTCATCCGCACGCTGCAGAAAAAAATCTGCAGTGTAAATTGACCTACGAAGTGGATTTCAAATCTGCAGCGTGCCAGTTTTTACTGCGTATTTTTGCCATGGAGCTCACAATTTGCTAACGCATAGGGTGAAAAGCACAGCAAATCCACATGTAATACATGTTTATTTTGCTGCGGAAAACTAGAACCCAGATGCCACATGTGCGGGTACCCTAAGTAATGCTACAAGTCCAGTTTATAGTTAACCCCACTACTAATGGCGGTCACTGCACAAATATTACAATTGATGGAAATGTGTAAAGAATAATTGGCCAGTGTAAATTTTGTGTTTGTACCAATAAAACCTACATGTAAATGTGCCTGTACAATAGTCATGAGTGACATCGGGTATGAAAGGTGCAGCTTTGTGTTCTTCACTCTCATTTTCAAGATGCCATAGTGTGAACACATGTTGATTAGCTAAGCTGACGCATGGTCTTAAAGATCTAGTTATGTATTGTGTGCCCAACAATAAGTAATGCATTCAAAGTTGAAACTACAGCAGTATTAACTGTATGGCTTGCATGTGTAGGTTGTTTCTGACGGTGGTCAGTGCCACACAGCAGGAGAGGGCACCTGCAATAAATGTGATAATCTTAGGAGTCTTTAACAACTGTACCGCAGGATTTGGCTTTTACTGTTAATATACAGTATATAAAAATACTTTCCTAAATTGTTTAATTTGTGAAAACTTTCACAAAGTTTATTTACTACGCACAAGTGGATTTTGATTTTTTTTTTTTTTTTTTTATTATACCTGTTAAAGGGAATCTGTCACCTCGAACAAGCACACCTTCAAACCTCATGTTAGAGAGCAGGGGGAGCTGAGCAGATTGATATACAGTTTTATGGGGAAAGGTTCAGTATAACTTGTATTTTACTCATTTATATCTCTGCACATTCTGAGCTGAACAGTCCAGTGGGTGGAGCTATCAGTGATTGGTAGCTATATACAGTCATACACACAGCTGTCAATCACTGATAGCTCCGCCCACTGGACTGTTCAACTCAGAATGTGCAGAGACAAATGAATAACATACAAGTTATACTGAATCTTTCCCCATAAACCTATATATCAATCTACTCAACTGCTCCTGCTCTATAATGTGCTGCCTGCAGTTTAGACAGTATGTTCGGGCTGACAGACTCCCTTTATAATGAACAGCTTGGGATGACCTAATTTCTTTGTCTTGATTGTCTTGATTTCCAGGTTTGCTGGTCTTTTACTTGGAATCACAAACACATTTGCTACAGTTCCTGGAATGGTTGGACCAGTTATTGCCAAAGTGTTAACTCATGACGTAAGTATATTTATAGAATATTTTAATCAAGATGAGTTAGGCCGGTTTCACATCTGCGTCGGAACCTCCGGCCAAAGGTTCCGTCACAGATCGGCTCAAAATACTGGAAGAAAAAATGCCGCATCCTGTGTTTGTGTTTTGTTTTTTTTTGTTTGTTTTTTCTTGCCTCCAAAAGCCAGCACCTGGGAGAAAAGTGGATTGGTCAATGGCGTCCACTTTGCGCTGTTTGTTCTGTCCAGAGACTGAGCCGTTCAGGCCGCAGGGATTCCCCTTTCCTGCTCTTTGAAAAAGAGCAATAAAGCAGGTGTGAAACCACCCTTAAGCTTGCAATATACTTGATTAGGCCCCATCCAGTGGATCTTACTGCTGCCGTTGTAAGATCCTGTGTGTGGGGGGGCTGTAACCGGTTTACTCTCCCACACTTTTCCTTTCCCCCCCCCCCATCAGATGCAGCACTATTTTGAACTCTTGTTGATGGAGCACTTTTAAGCACAAATTCCTCTTATGGTGGTTATTACACAATGAGTAGTGCTGGATATCTAAGTTCCTACAGAAGTTTTGAGCTACATACAAACTTCAGTTTTCCAGCATCCCATAATTAGAGACATTTGCAATAACGCTGAGTGGAGAGTGAATGTCTTGTATAATGTGTGTTTTGGTGGAAGAACCTTAGAAAATTGGCTTATGGTTAGGGAGGAATATGAACCCTATTTATGAGGTATGTTGAGAGTGCATGTGCCTCCTCATTCAGTCTGAACATTTCGTAGCCATTTCACTGACTTGTTCTCTCTTTGCAGAACACCGTGGAACAGTGGCAAATCGTGTTTTACATTGCAGCTGCCATTAATATTTTTGGAGCCATCTTCTTTGCAGCATTTGCCAGCGGTAGCGTTCAAGAGTGGGCAATAAGGACTAATAAAGCACGGGGAAGCTAAGCTGCACCCCCTCTCCAACAATTTTACTTTTATGCATTGTTACTTTTCACAATTATCTCTGACCAAACTTTTATCTGTCCACAAAGAATAAGAAACTTTTTGGTGTATACATGCTTGTCTGGAAAAAGGGAACCTGCTACTGCTCAGCACATGAAACCTCTTACCTCATATTTTGGTTTTTTTGGGCTTACGGTGCAGTCCGTCTGATGTATATTTGTGACTACATATAGTCAGCACAGCATTTCCAATTTTTCTTTATATATGAAGTGCCTTATGGAGTTACATTGAAGTAAATGGGATCTATGATGGATTTGTAAAATAAAGGGCACCTGGTGTAATTAAATTCAATGTGGCTTTGGGAAAAACCTTTTATTAGTTATATACAGCTATAGTAATCCAACGCTTTTATGAAGTTTTGTAGCATTAGACACATGAGCTACATACTTTATATGCTGAGGAAAATGGCTGGAGAGTACCTGGACATTATTCACGTGGTGTACCATAAGGGTGCTGCGGAAAACAAAGGGATTTTATGAATGTATGCATATTTCAGACAAGAATTGATGAAAATATTAGTTTTTATTTTAGATTGCGTTGGGAAAATATTACTACTACTTGTAGCAGTCTCTTTACAGTAACTATAGATGCTTACCCCCTAATGGTATGATAACCCATTCGCAGACTGATTCTTCGTGTGAGACCTTGCCGGTGACTGTTGATGTACACTTACATAGGCGGCTGGAGAAAATTGTCCTTTATCCAGGTTGCCAATACTTAGAACAAGTATTTTGTGATCAGTCATGTATAACATCGACCATAGTCCACCTGCTTGGGCCGTCCATTCGATATTTATTTATTAACTTGCACTTGTCTACTATTATAATAAGATGACTATTTTCCCATGCGGTAGCATGTAATCTTTGGTATGATGAAGACCTACTTGGCTCATGTGTATCAAAGTATAGAATTATTAACAATAGATGTGCTACATGGAAAGTGGAAATGCCTTTTGTAGTGAAGATATAAACAAGGCACCACAAGGTGGCGCTATAAGCCAGACATGCTACTGTATATCACACAAAGTGCCTTCCATATTGAATTTGTAATTATGGAAACTCTGAAGCTGGCTAGGCAATACTAAGGCTGCCTTCACATCTGCGTTCGGGGTTCCATTTTCCTGCTCCGTTATGGGAGCATGAAAGGGGAATCGCCCGGCCGAGCAGATCCGTTTATGAAGGAAATGAGCAGCGCTGGACGGACCCCTTTGACAATAATGGGGTCCGTTTGGTTCCGTTCAACTATCGGGTATTTTAACTGATGAAAGTGCGGCATACAGCGCTATTACTTATGCTATTTTGTGCCGGAACTTCGGGATGGGGGCACCAGCGCAGATGTGAGAGCGGTCTAATGTTGACTATTGAACAATGTTTGTAATGTACACTAAATAAATATTTGTAATACATGTTGTGGTGTCCCAACTACTGTACACACAATGGTCTGCCTTCTGTAGAATGTGCACACCCTGGTTACAATACTCCAGCTGACATACCTGTGTAATGCCTCGTTACCACTAACTAGCCTTTATACATACTGGGGAAAGTCCTACCAGAATATTAGAGAACCTTACTTGGAAGGTTAGGTTCAGAAATGGACACTCCATAAATGTATACAGTGCAAGTGTGTATGTATGGATATGTATGTGTGTATAGATATAGAAGAATTTCTTTATTTTTTCTGTTTTTGCTGTTAAAAAAAACTCCTCGCATTTCCCATAGCGGTCCGTATTCGGATTAGAACTAGGATGTGCTGCCTGTTTATACATCTGTTCATACATGGACAGGTGTCCATATGCTGTCCGATATGAGCTGTGCCCGAGGCTGTCGTGTGAAATGTGTCAGAGGCGTAGGCGCTCATTCACATGGGCATATTAAGTTTTGGTTTGGGAAACGCGCAGCGTTTTTATAAACTGAAACTGAGTGTTCCCTGCATATTGTGGCATCTGTGCGAGTGTTCATCACTTTTTTTCTTACACGTTTAAAAAAAAAAAAAACCAAGGCGACCTTGATTTTTTTGGTTTTTGCACATATTTACCTTAGTCCTGCTTATTCACTGTATTTAATGGCCTTTTTTTAGTTGTAATAAGGACAAAAATAGGACATGCTGCAGTTTCTTAAAATATATTTTTAATGTGTATATATACACAGGTGTGATTACCCCAATGCAAGTCAGTAGGTTTCACCACTGCATATTCGTTGCATAATGTACACCCATAATTTATTTAACTGCTTTCTGACATTTGACTTGGGGCTCATTGAAACATTCCACATATTTTTGGGCCATCTGCTGTCTGTGGATACACACAGAACCATTATAGCCAAGGAGTTTGGCGTGGCCCTTTTTTTCCCCCACACAGATCGACAGTATTGTCTTGGTACTTTGTGTTGCAGTAATTATACCAGCCCACAGAAAAAAGTGAAATGGAACCTGTTTGAGGTTTATGGGCTCATGGGGCAGGGACCATGGCATCTGAGGTGGGGGGGGGGGGGGAGAGAGAGAGGATGGTGTGTTTGTGTGTGTTTGTGTGTTTGTGTTTTATTTAACTTTTTATACTTTTGGTTCCAGTTCCCTAACTGTCATCCAGGGAAGTCACCGCTCAGTGCATTGAACAAGCTTTCAGTGCATGCACATACATACACGCTGTTCACTATTGTGAACAGTGGCTCTTTGAATGCAGTAATATCAAAAAAGTTCATTACCCTAAGCCTTAAGGGGTTAATGTTTCAATGACTCTGTAGAACTATTTACATCCAGATTTAAAGGGGTTTTCCAAGTTTATAGAAAAAATATTCAGGGGACAGAAAATGGTTAGAAATAACACACTACCCCAGAGCCCCCAGTTTACTTTGCTGCAGTGGTGAGTGATATTTCATATATAGATACATGACTGCTGCAGCCAATCACTGGCCTTAGTAGTATATGGCTTGAGAAGCCTGAGGCTAATGAGTGGCTGCAGCGGTCACATGTCCTATACAGTGTTCCAAATAATTATGCAAGGTAAATATTTAATAGGGTTTCAGTAAACTAAACATTTAGGTTTTTCTCATCTGTGTCGGGGGTTCAGCTATGGAGCAGGAAAACTGAACTCCTGAACAACCCTCCCACCTCCGCAGGCGTATGTAAGCGGATTGTCCGCAAGGGGGGGGGGGGGGGAATCACAAGCCCAAAGTGACTGCCTTCCCTCTCCTTCCCACCTCCCTGCTGGGTCTACAAATCCGCAATTGAATTGCAAATGGCTTGCTTCCATAGAGATCAATGGAGCATGCTGCGATTTCATTTCCGTGCATGGCATCTGCAAATCAAATCCGCATGTGTTAATTGAAGTGTGGACGCCCTATGCTTCCCTATGGGCGGCTTGAATTGCGGATCACCTCGCATGTGTCCTGCGCAAATTCCGCAATTCAAATCTACCCCTGGCCATTGGGCCTAAATCTCAGACAGGTTTGTTAGATTGCCAGGTGATCTTGGTTGAAGGGAAAGTTACTTAAAGAGAGTGTTCCACATTATTAAGCAAGTCACAGTTCTCATGCTATATGGGGAAGAAGAAAAGTGTGAAAAAGTCCAGTGTCTTGCAAAATGCATGAAAACCATTGATCTTTCATGGAAACTGAAGTGAGGACTGGGGCGGTGATGCTGGAGTGGCGGGGATCGACATGGTGAGTATAGCTTAGTTTATTTTTAATAGTTCCCTGTCCTCTACGTTTTGTCTACAAATGCAGAAAACCCGTTTTCTTTGGGGGGAAAATGCATAATATGCCTCATCAGCCTTTAGTAAGCACAATGTGCCTCAGTGTTACTAATGTGAGACGCATGTAGTTCCTAATGGAAGATAATGAGTTTATCAGTTTGAACACTGTTATTAAACGAATGACCATGTTATAGTACTTTAACCCCGTGTACATCATGTTAGTAACGCCAATGTGCCTAATATAAGGGGCATGAAGATCTGAAAGTAAGGAGCAGAATAGATTATGTGAAGTTACTAAATTAATAACCCCATGTGCCTCACATTTATAGTAAAGTACCCTTATTAAGACACGCTGACCCAGTCATTGACTGTAAGGGTTCTTTCATACTATTGAGGTACTTTGACTGATTACTGACTGTGAAGGATGAGCTTGTGCATGAAACATTTACTAGAACCCTTTTCATTAAACTAAATCCTTAAAGGGTGTCGGTCACCTATTTTTAGTCCTATAGGGCTGTTTCAGACGACCGTATATCGGCCGGGTATTCACGCCCAGCCGATATACGGCGTCTCTGTCTGCAGGGGGAGGAGGCTGAAAGAGCCGGGAGCAGTGCTCTGAGCTCCTGCCCCCTCTCTGCCTCCTCTCCACTCCCCTGGGGGAGGGGGGGGGATGGACTGGGGGGGGGGCTAATTCCCGGAAACTTAGCCCGCCCCTGCCCTTAGCGCCCCCCCCCCCCACCAAACTGTTTGCACTACTTATGCACAGTACAAACCGAGGACCTCAGTGTTGGTCACATGTATACACACTATATTTAGGAAGTATAATATAATTTTACTTTGACTTTCTACCTTCCTTATTTCAAACTTCCAATGCATTGTTGCAGCACAGTGTCTAGTACAGTAAGTCTGTGGTCAGTATAGGAAGCTCCTCTTACTTTCCCATCGCACAGCAAACCTGCATTTAAGAATAACATCGCCATAAATGTTGCTGTGGTAAGTGAAACTTTTTGATTCTGGTGGTGGTAGTGGAAAGTCGAGACAAAAGATTGGCCACTCAGCTCCAGCACAGACCAGGACATGGCATCAGGTAGAGCACTGCAGTGTCGGCAGTAAGCTGCAGGCAAGACTGCATGTCCAGAGTGGTGGAGGTGCCCAGGACTGTACAGGTGAGATCCCCTGTCTATTCTTGTTCCTTCCCTGTCCCTCTGTTATACTTAGGGCAAAGAGAAGCAGGGCTCTGAGTGTTGGAAGCGTAATTCTTGGCAGCATGTGCAACTGACTGCACACGGAAACAGTACTCCACAACAGTAATTCAGGGACCATAAAACTTTCACTCCCTTATCAGTGCCTAGTTAAAAATGTTTCTCTGTTACAGTATTCCTGTGCAAACCAATCACATCCATGTCTGTGCCTTGTCATAAGTGTGTATAAATATGCATGCCTCTTCAGATCTATTCCATTGAAGAATAACCCTGCATTGGTTTGAAAGCTTGCTATCACATCATGTATTTTTGTAGGATATATTTTAATGTCTTATCTACAAGATTACTTGGTTTTCTCTTGCTGGGAACAATCACATTTTGCTCTACTGGCTAACACCGTACCAAACCTTTGTTTTCATTAACGGGCTATTCAGACATGCATTAATTTGGGCAACTTTTCAGTGCACAGCAGCACTCTCAGCTCTAGTGAACTGTGACCTGTCTATAAACTGGAAATGGGGTGGTGCTGCAGTTTCCTGCGCAATGGGTGGTCAGACAGTGCAGTACACAAAAACAGTAAAAAGTACACTATTAAATGAGCTCTGTGGTCCATTCTCAGAATTGGTGGGGGTCTCACAGGTTGCCCCCCACCCATCCAGATAAACTTTGTGGTCCTAAATTAGCTGAAAAGAAGGTTCAGGAGAAGAGGTAGCAGATTAAAACTAAGCCATCAGTCCAGGTTCAATGAAAGATCCCCTACTGAGACATCGGGCCCTTTTTACATGTTCAGATTCTTGCTGATTTCACTGAATTGACTCCTAAAACTTCACTTTTATTTAATTCTTAGACAAAATGTATAGGCTCCCAAACATAAAGTACTCCGATCTCAATTTTGTGGGACTTGATTACCATCAGTAAACAGGCCACGTAATCAGACCGAAGCGCCTAACAACAAAGTGTGTTGGTTCAACCCTAATGAGTCCTAAATAGAGATGAGCGAACACCAAAATGTTCGGGTGTTCGTTATTCGGAACGAACTTCCCGTGATGCTCGAGGGTTCGTTTCGAACAACGAACCCCATTGAAGTCAATGGGCGACCAGAACATTTTTGTATTTCGCCGATGCTCGCTAAGGTTTTCATGTGTGAAAATCTGGGCAATTCAAGAAAGTGATGGGAATGACACAGTGACGGATAGGGCAGGCGAGGGGCTACATGTTGGGCTGCATCTCAAGTTCACAGGTCCCACTATTAAGCCACAATACCGGCAAGAGTGGGCCCCCCCCCCCCCTCCCAACAACTTTTACTTCTGAAAAGCCCTCATTAGCATGGCATACCTTTGCTAAGCACCACACTACCTCCAACAAAGCACAATCACTGCCTGCATGACACTCCACTGACACTTCTCCTGGGTTACATGCTGACCAACCGCCCCCCCTCCCCCCCACAGCGCACACCAAAGTGTCCCTGGGCAGCCTTCAGCTGCCCTCATGCCACACCACGCTCATGTCTATTTAGAATTGCGTCTGCCATGACGAGGGACCGCAGGCACACACTGCAGAGGTTGGCACGGCTAGGCAGCGACCCTCTTTAAAAGTGGCGGAGCGATAGCCCACAATGCTGTACAGAAGCAATGAGAAATAGAATCCTGTGCCACCGCCATCAGGAGCTGCACACGTGGGCATAGCAATGGGGAACCTATGTGCCACACACTATTCATTCTGTCAAGGTGTCTGCATGCCCCAGTCAGACCGGGCTTTTTAATTCATAGACACAGGCAGGTACAACTCCCTATTGTGAAGTCCCTGTCGACCCACAGCATGGGTGGCTCCCTGGAACCCACCGGTGGTACACAGAAATATCCCATTGCATTGCCCAACACAGCTGAGGTAGTAATGTCGTGCTTAATGCAGGTGGGCTTCGGCCCACACTGCATGCCCCAGTCTGACTGGGGTTCTTTATAAGTGTACAGATGTAGTAAAAACTCCGTGTGCACCTACAGCATGGGTGGGTGCCAGGAAGCCACCGGCGGTACATAGAAATATCCCATTGCATTGCCCAACACAGCTGAGGTAGTAATGTTGTGCTTAACCCTTTCCAATCCAATTTGTATATGGTTTTCCTAGGGGGCTTACTCTTTTTCTGCCGTTATACAACGGCGCTATATGCTGGCTAAAGCCAGTACTGCATGAGCTGACACGTAGGATAGGCTCCGACAGCAGAGAGGCTGGCAATATACAGTAAGAGAACCCCGACGGACGTCTACCAACAACGGAGCTGTACAGCCTTAAACCCTAATGTCTTCACAGGTCACACAGTGGACTGGAAAGGGTTAATGCAGGTGGGTTTCGGCCCACACTGCATGCCCCAGTCAGACTGGGTTTCTTTATAAGTGGAAACAGATGCATTTATAATTCCCTGTGGACCCACTGCCTGGGTGGGTGCCAGGAAGCCACCGGCGGTACATAGAAATATCCCATTGCATTGCCCAACACAGCTGAGGTAGTAATGTTGTGCGTAATACAGGTGGGCTTCGGCCCACACTGCATGCCCCAGTCAGACTGGGGTTCTTTAGAAGTGTACAGATGTATTAAAAACTCCGTGTGCACCTACAGCATGGGTGGCTCCCTGGAACCCACCGGCGGTACACAAAAATATCCCATTGCATTGCCCAACACAGCTGAGGTAGTAATGTCGTGCTTAATGCAGGTGGGCTTCGGCCCACACTGCATGCCCCAGTCAGACTGGGGTTCTTTAGAAGTGTACAGATGTATTAAAAACTCCGTGTGCACCTACAGCATGGGTGGCTCCCTGGAACCCACCGGCGGTACATAAAAATATCCCATTGCATTGCCCAACACAGCTGAGGTTACGTCAGCTGTAATGCAGGTGGGCTAAAAATTAATTTGATTACACTGTAGGCGAGGGCCCACAAAAATTGCTGTATCAACAGTACTAATGTACATCCCAAAAATTGGCCATGGCCAGCCAAGAGGGCAGGTGAAACACATTAATCGCTTTGGTTAATGTGGCTTAAGTGGTAACTAGGCCTGGAGGCAGCCCAGTGTAACGAAAAATTGGTTCAAGTTAAAGTTCCAATGCTTTTAAGCGCATTGAAACTTTTAAAAATTGTTCTGAAAAATTATTTGACTGAGCCTTGTGGCCCTAAGAAAAATTGCCCGTTCAGCGTGATTACGTGAGGTTTCAGGAGGAGGAGCAGGAGGAGGAGGAGGAGGAGGAATATTAGACACAGATTGATGAAGCAGAAATGTCCCCGTTTTGGATGGTGAGAGAGAACGTAGCTTCCATCCGCGGGTGCAGCCTGCGTATTGCTTATGTATCGCTGCTGTCCGCTGGTGGAGAACAGAAGTCTGGGGAAATCCAGCCTTTGTTCATCTTGATGAGTGTTAGCCTGTCGGCACTGTCGGTTGACAAGCGGCTACGCTTATCTGTGATGATTCCCCCAGCCGCACTAAACACCCTTTCCGACAAGACGCTAGCCGCAGGACAAGCAAGCACCTCCAGGGCATACAGCGCGAGTTCAGGCCACGTGTCCAGCTTCGACACCCAGTAGTTGTAGGGGGCAGAGGCGTCACCAAGGATGGTCGTGCGATCGGCTACGTACTCCCTCACCATCCTTTTACAGTGCTCCCGCCGACTCAGCCGTGACTGGGGAGCGGTGACACAGTCTTGGTGGGGAGCCATAAAGCTGGCCAGGCCCTTAAAGACTGTTGCACTGCCTGGGATGTACATGCTGCTCGATCTACGCACATCCCCTGCTACCTTGCCCTCGGTACTGCGCCTTCTGCCACTAGCGCTGTCGGCTGGGAATTTTACCATCAGCTTGTCCGCAAGGGTCCTGTGGTATAGCAACACTCTCGAACCCCTTTCCTCTTCGGGAATCAGAGTGGGCAGGTTCTCCTTATACCGTGGATCGAGCAGTGTGTACACCCAGTAATCCGTCGTGGCCAGAATGCGTGCAACGCGAGGGTCACGAGAAAGGCATCCTAACATGAAGTCAGCCATGTGTGCCAGGGTACCTGTACGCAACACATGGCTGTCCTCACTAGGAAGATCACTTTCAGGATCCTCCTCCTCCTCCTCCTCAGGCCATACACGCTGAAAGGATGACAGGCAATCAGCCGGTGTACCGTCAGCAGCGGCCCAAGCTGTCTCTTCCCCCTCCTCCTCATGCTCCTCCTCCTCCTCCTGTACGCGCTGAGAAATAGACAGGAGGGTGCCCTGACTATCCAGCGGCATACTGTCTTCCCCCGCCCCCGTTTCCGAGCGCAAAGCAGCTGCCTTTATGGTTTGCAGGGAATTTCTCAAGATGCATAGCAGAGGAATGGTGACGCTAATGATTGTAGCATCGCCGCTCACCACCTGGGTAGACTCCTCAAAATTACCAAGGACATGGCAGATGTCTGCCAACCAGGCCCACTCTTCTGAAAGGAATTGAGGAGGCTGACTCCCACTGCGCCGCCCATGTTGGAGTTGGTATTCGACTATAGCTCTCCGTTGTTCATAGAGCCTGGCCAACATGTGGAGCGTAGAGTTCCACCGTGTGGGCACGTCGCACAGCAGTCGGTGCACTGGCAGCTTAAAGTGATGTTGCAGGGTGCGCAGGGTGGCAGCGTCCGTGTGGGACTTGCGGAAATGTGCGCAGAGCCGGCGCGCCTTTACGAGCAGGTCTGACAAGCGTGGGTAGCTTTTCAGAAAGCGCTGAACCACCAAATTAAAGACGTGGGCCAGGCATGGCACGTGCGTGAGGCTGCCGAGCTGCAGAGCCGCCACCAGGTTACGGCCGTTGTCACACACGACCATGCCCGGTTGGAGGCTCAGCGGCGCAAGCCAGCGGTCGGTCTGCTGTGTCAGACCCTGCAGCAGTTCGTGGGCCGTGTGCCTCTTATCGCCTAAGCTGAGTAGTTTCAGCACGGCCTGCTGACGCTTGCCCACCGCTGTGCTGCCACACCGCGCGACACCGACTGCTGGCGACATGCTGCTGCTAACACATCTTGATTGCGAGACAGAGGAGGAGGAGGAGGAGGGTGCTTTAGTGGAGGAAGCATACACCTCCGCAGATACCAGCACCGAGCTGGGGCCCGCAATTCTGGGGGTGGGTAGGACGTGAGCGGTCCCAGGCTCTGACTCGGTCCCAGCCTCCACTAAATTCACCCAATGTGCCGTCAGGGAGATGTAGTGGCCCTGCCCGCCTGTGCTTGTCCACGTGTCCGTAGTTAAGTGGACCGTGGCAGTAACCGCGTTGGTGAGGGCGCGTACAATGTTGCGGGAGACGTGGTCGTGCAGGGCTGGGACGGCACATCGGGAAAAGTAGTGGCGACTGGGAACAGAGTAGCGCGGGGCCGCCGCCTCCATGATACTTTTGAAGGACTCCGTTTCCACAACCCTATACGGCAGCATCTCAAGGCTGATGAATTTTGCTATGCGGACGGTTAACGTTTGAGCGTGCGGGTGCGTGGCGGCGTACTTGCGCTTGCGCTCCAACAGTTGCGCTAGCGACGGCTGGACTGTGCGGTGCGAGACATTGGAGGATGGGGCCGAGGACAGCGGAGGTGAGGGTGTGGGTGCAGGCCATGAGACGGTCGTGCCTGTGTCCTGAGAGGGGGGTTGCATCTCAGTGGCAGGTTGGGGCACAGGGGGAGAGGCAGGGGTGCAAACCGGAGGCGGTGAACGGCCTTCGTCCCACCTTGTGGGGTGCTTGGCCATCATATGCCTGCGCATGGTGGTGGTGGTGAGGCTGTTGGTGTTGGCTCCCCGGCTGAGCTTTGCGCGACAAAGGTTGCACACCACAGTTCGTCGGTCGTCAGGCGTCTCTGTGAAAAACTGCCAGACCTTAGAGCACCTTGGCCTCTGCAGGGTGGCATGGCGCGAGGGGGCGCTTTGGGAAACACTTGGTGGATTATTCGGTCTGGCCCTGCCTCTACCCCTGGCCACCGCACTGCCTCTTGCAACCTGCCCTGCTGATGCCCTTGACTCCCCCTCTGAAGACCTGTCCTCCTGAGTAAGCGTTGCACACCAGGTGGGGTCAGTCACCTCATCGTCCTGCTGCTCTTCCTCCGAATCCTCTGTGCGCTGCTCCCTCGGACTTACTGCCCTTACTACTACCTCACTGCAAGACAACTGTGTCTGATCGTCATCGTCCTCCTCACCCACAGAAAGTTGTTGAGACAGTTGGCGGAAGTCCCCAGCCTCATCCCCCGGACCCCGGGAACTTTCGAATGGTTGGGCATCAGTCACGATAAACTCCTCTGGTGGGAGAGGAACCGCTGCTGCCCAATCTGAGCAGGGGCCCGAGAACAGTTCCTGGGAGTGTTCCCGCTCCTGAGCAAGTGTCATTGTAGTGGAGTGAGGAGGCTGGGAGGAAGGAGGAGCAGCAGACAGAGGATTCGGATTTGCAGCAGTGGACGGCGCAGAACTGCGTGTTGACGATAGGTTGCTCGAAGCACTTTCTGCCATCCAGGACAGGACCTGCTCACACTGCTCATTTTCTAATAACCGTCTCCCGCGTGGACCCATTAATTGGGCGATGAATGTGGGGACGCCAGAAACGTGCCTCTCTCCTAATCGCGCAGCAGTCGGCTGCGACACACCGGGATCAGGAGCTCGGCCTGTGCCCACACCCTGACTTGGCTCTCCGCGTCCTCGGCCGCGTCCACGTCCTCTAGGCCTACCCCTACCCCTCAGCATGCTGTATTACCAGTGATTTGATTTCACAGGCAGGAAATAAATTGGCGCAAGACTGCAGGCCAAATATAATTTTTGCCCTTTTTGGAAAACGAAAGGCCCCACTGCCTCTAGTGAATGAATAATCTAAGTTTAATAACTGTGCTGTGTCCCTGCTTATGTGTCACAGAACGTGAGGGTAGCAGAGTTATTATAACTCTGGCAGAGCAGGAATTTTTTTTCCCAATTAAGGAAAGCAAATGGCGAAGCCAGCAGTAAAGCGTAGCTGGGTGCGTATGATTTAGCAATGTTTTTCACGCAGCTCACACGTGTCCACCGCCCGTAAGGACGGACACAGGCTGGACAAATAGATTTGTTTTCAGTTTTTTCCCACCAAAAGGCAGCACTGCGTATATTCAATGAACATGAGAAGTTTAATAACTGTGCTGTGTCCCTGCTTATGTGTCACAGAACGTGAGGGTAGCAGAGTTATTATAACTCTGGCAGAGCAGGAATTTTTTTTCCCAATTAAGGAAAGCAAATGGCGAAGCCAGCAGTAAAGCGTAGCTGGGTGCGTATGATTTAGCAATGTTTTTCACGCAGCTCACACGTGTCCACCGCCCGTAAGGACGGACAGAGGCTGGACAAATAGATTTGTTTTCAGTTTTTTCCCACCAAAAGGCAGCACTGCGTATATTCTATGAACATGAGAAGTTTAATAACTGTGCTGTGTCCCTGCTTATGTGTCACAGAACGTGAGGGTAGCAGAGTTATTATAACTCTGGCAGAGCAGGTATTTTTTTTCCCAATTAAGGAAAGCAAATGGCGAAGCCAGCAGTAAAGCGTAGCTGGGTGCGTATGATTTAGCAATGTTTTTCACGCAGCTCACACGTGTCCACAGGCGTTAGGATGGACAGAGGCTGGACAAATAGATTTGTTTTCAGTTTTTTCCCACCAAAAGGCAGCACTGCGTATATTCAATGAACATGAGAAGTTTAATAACTGTGCTGTGTCCCTGCTTATGTGTCACAGAACGTGAGGGTAGCAGAGTTATTATAACTCTGGCAGAGCAGGTATTTTTTTTCCCAATTAAGGAAAGCAAATGGCGAAGCCAGCAGTAAAGCGTAGCTGGGTGCGTATGATTTAGCAATGTTTTTCACGCAGCTCACACGTGTCCACCGCCCGTAAGGACGGACACAGGCTGGACAAATAGATTTGTTTCCACTTGTTTTTCCACCAAAAGGCAGCACTGCGTATATTCTATGAATAATAACTGTGTTGTGGCCCTGCCTATACAATTCTTTCCCTGCAGTATCAATGGAGGGTGGAATGCTCTGCAGAGGCGATTTTGAGAAGCCCAAAAAAAATGCAGCACAGCTAACAGCAGCCTGAACAGTACTGCACACGGATAAATATGGCCCTAGAAAGGACCGTTGAGGTTCTTGAAGGCTACACTCACTCCTAACACTCTCCCTGCCTATGCAGCACTTCTGTCCCTAATGCCAGGTGCAACGCTCTGCAGAGCCGATTTTGAGAAAAAAAAAATGCCACTGCTAACAGCAGCCAACACACAGCTATCAGTGGCCCTAATAAGGACCTTTGGGGGGTCTTGAAGCCTACACTAACTACCAATTCTTTCCCTACAGCAGCTCCGGTATAAACAGCACTGTCCCTCATCTAACTCACCAGGCATCTGAAGCGAGCCGCGGGAGGGGCCGACTTTTATATTAGGCGAACACCTGATCTCGCCAGCCACTCACAGCAGGGGGGTGGTATAGGGCTTGAACGTTGCAGGGGGAAGTTGTAATGCCTTCCCTGTCTTTCAATTGGCCAGAAAAGCGCGCAAACGTCTCGGGGAAGGAAGTGAAAGTAACCAGAACACCGCATGGTGTTCGTTACGAATAACGAACATCCCGAACACCCTAATATTCGCACGAATATCAAGCTCGGACGAACGCGTTCGCTCATCTCTAGTCCTAAACCTTGTGATGGTACAACAAGACCAGGATTAATTACTCCTCTTATATAAATCTTCACATAAAGGTCTTCAAACAATTATAGCTCTGTAACCCCGTGGGTGGGCTTGTCTCCAATCATTGCCTGGTTGTATATGATTTGTTCAGAAAGAACACCCACTTGGTTAGATAGCTATTCTGTACCTCATTCAATGCTTTTATACAATGGGTGTAAAAGTATATGTAAGTGGTGTTAGTACTGTTTCTAGTACTCCAAAAATTGCCAATAGGGATAAAAATATATGAATCTAGACATTGGTCACGCATACAGGGTTCTAGATCCTGAAAAGGCTTAGCGCACACTGATCTGGACACCCAGAATTCATAATAGATGGATAAGGAACTCTAAGTTGAACCAGTTCTAGACTCAATATTACGCCTTCCAGATTATTCCCAAAATATGGTACCCAGGTGCAGATTCTGGACTGAAGTACCCTTAACCAGATCCTGCTTTTTCAAGAATTGGTTGTATTTCTGTTTATTCACAACGGCTTCATTCTGTCTTTGGTTCTCCCAAATATGGGACCGAGGTTATCATTCTAAACTAAGGTACTCTTAACGAAGTCCTACTTTGTAATAAATTGATTTGTATTTTTGATTCTATCATCTGCTTGTTTCTGTCTTTCGTTCAACACGTTTTAACGACTCATCAGGAACCGAAATTATACTGAACCTACACAATGTATAAATAGTTGTTTGCATGTGTAATCCTTTAACCCCTTGAGTGGCACGCCCGGAAATATTCCGGGACGAGCTGCACTGCTCATAGCGACATAGCCCGGAAGATTTCCGGGCTATGTATCACTATGGGAGCTGCAGAGCACAATGCCACAAGCTGTGACAGTGTGCTCTGCCTGCACAGACCCACAGAGAACAAAGCAAGGGCTTTGTAAAACCAGCAGAAGATATTGCCGATACGCCGGCAATCTCCTGCTTTGTTTACAGGTTGCCATAGAGACCATCGGCTTGTCAGAAGCAAGCCGATGGTCTCTGTGGCAGGGAGAGCTGGTTGTTAGCTGTCAGAGGACAGCTAGGTACCAGCTCTTACAGCAGAGATCAGAGAAAACCTCCGATCTCTGCTGTGTTAGACTGCAGCATGTAAAGGGTTATGTGACTGCAGCATGTAAAGGGCTGTCACTGCAGCATGTAAACGGCTGTCACCATCGGACCCCCGGAATGTGATCAGGGGTCCTGATGGGTCCCTGTGGAAGTCCCCTAAAGGGACAAAAAAAAAAAAAAAAAATTTAAAAAAATTATAAAAAAAAAATAAAAACACTTGTCTCCCTTTACTTTGTAAAAAATCAAAAATACAATCACACATGTGGTATCCATGCGTCGTAATGACCCAGAGAAGGAAGTTAATACATTATTTAACCCCTTAATGACATGGCCCCTTTTTTTCTTTTTTCCCCATTTCTTTTTTTCCTCCCCCCTGTTTAAAAAATCACAACTTGTCCCGCAAAAAACAAGCCCTCATATGGCCGTGTCAATGGAAAAATGAAAAAGTTATGGCTCTTGAGCCGCAACTGCAAAATTAGTTGAAATTCAATGATTAGACCATTTTAAGAAACCTGCCCTGGTGGGCACGACAGGGTGGTAGGAAACCCGCCACTCAAGGGGTTAAATGTCTCAAACAGCCAGGTTTATACCCAGTTATTCTGTCATTTCTTTTACAGTTATAAGATAGGTATGATCCAGTGTATCACAAAAACAAAAAAAAGGATATTTTGCGCTCGTAGGGAAAAAAGATAAGTAGCAATAGAATATAATTTAGATCATTTACCAGAGCAACGCATTTCGGCGATTAAGTCGCCTTTCTCAAGCTCATCTAAAGCACATTAACAAACAGACATATATAGATATACAGATCCTACTCACATGTTTGTGAATATGCTTTAGATGAGCTTGAGAAAGGTGACTTTTAATCGCCGAAACGCATTGCTCTGGTAAATAATGATATAATAAATTATATTCTATTGCTACTTATCTTTTTTCCCTACGAGCGCAAAATATCCTTTATTTTTTTATTTATTTTGGGGGGGGGGGGGATACACTGGAATTGATTCAAGCACCCATTATTGATGTTGCTTGCATATATATTTTTGCGGCTCTCTGCATTCCACGGATTTGGGACTAAAGACATTCTATATGCTTTCCTGGATTACGGGTGTCAGTGAGGTATTTCCAGACAGGTTTACCTCGCTAGACACCAGGTGCATGATTAGTTATGCTTTCACCAATTAACTTCTTCAATTTACTTGGCACATCCCTAATTCACTATAAGATAGGTAGGATAGAGCTCTCGTAGTGATCTATAGATTATAATAGATGTGTTGAAGTAGATCAAATCTAAATACTTAGAGGAGTCCTAGAGATTGCCTTCAGAATCCTCCTGATAGAGGAGAATCCCTCCACACTAAGTCCTAGCTGGATCTAATTTTATATATTCTGTGCTAGCTTCTCTACATATGAGCAATATCTTAGTTATCTTTAGCCAAGAACAGCATAGAGGACACAATAATAAGATAACCGGACGCAGCAGAGCCTTCAGCCTTGATGGTAGGCTGGAGACTAATGATCATACATAGATTCAGTGCTTCCTTTTGATGCCGTCCAAAGTAACTCCCCTCCTCGAGGTATGTTCCTACTCCACCAATACACAGATCATTCTCTACCAGCGCACTATAGGCGCAGGACTTCAAAACACCATGCCGCCAGCCAATCAAGACCTCAAAGCGCTTTTCCGAGCAACATGCTGGACTTGGTGGTCATAACTGTCTCTCCCGCGACCGAGATAGTTCACGGTAAATGCAGACAATCCTCTTTTCACTTAGATGATCCTCGCCGCTCTGTCTCTGGGAACCCTAAGGTCACATGACCTCACCGCTTCACAACGTGATGACTGACGCAGGCGGGGTGTCCAGATCGTGGCATGATCGGGACCAAGCCTGGATGCTTTAATGTCCCCATACCAACATAGGAAAATTTAAACCAGGAGAGGCACTCTAACACCAAAAGCCGCCCTCCACAATGCTCTCTATATTTCTACTATGTCCCTATTCATGCGTCTAGCCCCAGTTTATGACTGTACTAGTTTATAGTTGTTATATGATACTATTTGGTCGGCAGTAAAAGTGTATGGTGGAGAACTGCAATGTATAATGTCAATATAATTAGGTTACTCTCACGAGGGGATAGAAGAGGATAATTAATTTTATCTTTCAGTTTCTGCAGGTATAAAAATCAAATGACAATCGGCCTGTATAAGCAAGCAGTTCATCTGTGACTGACTGCCTGTTTACTGTGAATAGAGGCGAGTGGCCAGAGCGATCTTTGACCTGCTTCGCCTCCATTCACTGAGTGATCCTTGCTCCTGTGTGACAGTACAGTATTGATTATCTCTAGGATGACTGTCGGGTGCTGAAGGACTTTTAGACTGCAGTGTCTATGTATAGTGATATGTAGAAGTTGCCGAAGACAAATGGTGGAAGATTTTTAATTAAACTGTGTTGTAAAATGATTGTCATCCTAAAATACATGCATTTAGGTGAAAAAAAAAAAAACCTAGTACTCCTAAATGTATTGCCAATTGTGAAACTGCGCTGCTGCACTCTGTGCAGAAGACAGAATCCCTAATGTTCTGTGATGATATGCTGCTTAAGCTATTCCCAAGGCCTTCTTCCAGGATTTTGTGAAATATTTTTGAATGTGTCAATATACGTTTCTACGTGGAATCTTCCAAGCTCACAACTTGTTCCTCTGAGAGGCCGCTGTGCAACAACGACTATCAGAGAGACTATTTAGTGTGTATTGGAAAGTGGAATGAATGAGGCATTTAGGCATTATTACACAGTAAATCACAGCCTTGTTCCAGCCAAAGGAGTCTAAGGTACTAACTATATACAGAGCGTTTTACATATAGTAATAATCACCTGAATGATCATCCACAGTCATGGCCTAGTGTAAACATGTTCAACAACTGAGTGAGGAGCAATAATTTGGACATTTGTTTTATAGTGACATGAAAATCCTGATTTGATGGCAATACATCCCCTTGTTCAAACAGTTATCTAAGTGGGGTTCCTCATCATGATCCGCCAGTGGGTAAAATCTGGTTATTCGCAGGATCAGATTGGGTCAGCCCAACCAGATTTTTGCAAAGTCACTTACAAAAAAAGGTGTCTTCTTATTTCCAAGTTGTAAACAGCTGAGCCCAAGAGACATTTAATGCAGGGTATATGGGAGTGAGGAATGCACCATCTGTCCACTCATTTCTGGATTCATAGAATTTGCATACTTGTATAAAACATTTATAGATTGAGTCTAAAAAGATGTTTAGCATCCAGTTGGGCACTTTGTAGGCCCCAATGAATGGAAGTAGTAAAGGTAAGGGGAATTAATAGTATCACCTGATTAATCAACAATTACACTTGAGAATTCTTAGACACATTTTGGGAATGGCCTGGATCATACGGAAGCATTGTCCAGAATGGGCTCATGGCACCCAACTGTTTACTATAAAAAAACAGGGGTCCTGTGATCTCTCTTCATCAATTCACAGCCTCTATAAAGTTCAGGTGGCTGCTCTCCATTGAAGGCTCTACAAGGAACCGAATGCGGTTGAAATTGTATGAAAAGTACTGTACTTGTGCAGGGTTTGCCATCAAAACTCTAAAAAAAATATTGTAACAAAACAAGAGCATGGTACATCGCCAACTTACTAATAAGTACAGTAAATCCATGTTTCCCTTTGTATAATTATGTTACTACTTCATATTCATTCAGGCCGCCAATAGCCCCCTAACCCCCAAAAATCTTGCAGTACGTGGGGCATGTGGCAGCTTCATTCATTGCTAGAACCTTTCACACAGAACATTTGATACTCGTTACATAGGTGATAATATCCACAGCTTGTCGACTGGTGAAATGCATCAATCAAGTGGTCATCATTTCTTACTGGCAAAAGTTACTTGCTCTGCTGGCCAAGTGTCTATTAACTGTTGAGTGGAGAACACTAAGGGTTGTGTTGTAACACAAGTACTGCAGTACTGTAGTAAAGAAAAATCACACCTTCATTGGAAAATAAAGGAAGATTAAAGTATAACACAACCAAATGTACATTTGTTATCCTTACCACAGTAACAACGTATATAATCAGCTGTATAATCAGCATATAAATAAATCTTGGTATTTGTATAGCTCCAACTTATTCAGCAGCGCATTCAGGTAATTATTGCTGATTACCCCCCACCAAGCTGGGTTCTCATTTTACCGACCTCGGAAGGATGGAAGGCTGAGTCAACCTTGAGCCGGCTACCTGAATCACGCGGGGATCGAACTTGCAACCTTCAGGTCGTAGGCGATATGGTGATTAAAAACCATGGATCATGTACAGTATATCGCCAAAACAACCAAAATCAATTGCTTCATAGATTAAAAAAAACGGAATAAACTGTTGGCTTGAATATACTGTCCAAACTGCAGGCATGATGTTGTAGAGCAGGAGGAGCTAAGCAGACTGATGTATAGTTTTATGGGAAAAGATTCAGTATATAAATGTATTCTTTTATATCTCTGCACATTCTGAGCTGGGCGGTCCTATCAGTGATTGGTAGTCATCTCTGTATGATTGTGTATATATAGGGATAGCTGTCAATCCTTGACCGTCCAGCTCAGAACGTGCAGTGATATAAATGAATAACATACAAGTTACACTAAAGCTTTCCCCATTAAACTATATATCGATCTGCTCAGCATCTCCTACTCTATAACATGAGCTCACAGACACTCTTTAAAGGTGACTGATCTAGAGTTTGACAGGGCATGCTGGGATTGTAGTTTTGTCACATCTGGGAAAACAACCGGTTTAAGACAACTGATATATGCCATCTATTCATTTAATTGTGTGTCTTGCAATGCTTCAAAGGCCAGCGTTATGCGAAACGTGGTAGCCAGTTTCACATCTGCGTCGGAACCTCCAGTTGAAAATACCAGAAGGAAAAGCGCTGCTTGTAGCCCTTTTTCTCTTTAATCCAAAAGCCAAGCAGCTGAGCGAAAAGCGGGTGGTCCTCATTATAGTCCACGGGGTCCGTCCACTGCTGCTCAGTTCCGTTTAGAGACAGAACTGTTCAGCCGCAGGGATTCCTCATTGCTGCTCTCCGAATGGAGCAGGAAAGCGGAATCCCCAACACATATGTGAAACCACTCTTAGAGTTCTCTAACAAAGTCCCGACTGCAGGACTTCTCCCCATCAGTGTAAATGTGCCTTTATCAGGAATGCAAAAAGATTCCTGGAATGACAAATGTACCTTTTTAGCTATAGCTGAATACAAGGAACTGATGTCCAATTTCATTAATTACAATCCTGTAGAAAAGGGGGAGATCCACAGACATTTATTTAATGGAGAGTATGCTGTTTGCAGCATTTTCTGAACCAAGTTGGCAAAGTATCTTGGGTCTTCTAATACACCTCTTATTTCATGTTCGAATGTCTACAGCCCAGCTACATGAATAGTAGCAAAGAGTTAATTGCTATTGCCTGGATGGTAAACAGAAATTCTGTCCCTGATAGAATCAGAGCAGCTGTCCTCAGCTCAGTGAAACAAAAAGCGATTTAGGATGTCTGAGTACACTATGCTGAGCTGTCGCATGTTTGTGGAACAATGAAGGACCACAGCACCTCTGAACCAGCGCAACAGATGGAATGAGTCAATGCCTCTGCCTAGAACTGCACTCCTGTTATTCACATAGAACTAATGTCACATCTGGCATGCAACTATTCACAATTGGGAATCTACTGGTATCCCACAACTCAATAGCCTTATGTGCGGAAATGTACAGTCTATAAACTGAACAGACACAAGCTTGAATAAATCATAACCAAGTAATTATATGAGATAAAGGAAAAGTGTGTAACATTAATGTAACTTAATGCACCAAGACATTAAAATTGGATAACTGCTTAAACCCTTTTAGGGCCAAGCCAAATTTTGGAAATCTAGAGTTTTTTTCTCTTAAAGTGACACATACCAAAGGTTTCATACATCCAGGTAATCCTGACATTGTTTTTTTCCCCCCGGCGTCATCATGACGGCAGTACATGGAGGTTGCCCTCTAACCTCGTAGGGACAGGAAGCAAGAGGCTTGAAAAGGCTTCTCCCTTCCATTCCTCAGTGCTTCCTGTCCCTACAGGGACAAGCAAGAGGGCTCCCTCCATGGAGCCGAAAGGATCGACGCGGGGGAAGCGCGGACCATAGGCTTCGCCTCCCCTCTTACCTGCCTCATCCCCAGATCAGGGGGAATGGAGGGCCGCAGGCTTTGCCTTCCCTCTCTTTCCAGCATCCACAGCGCCAGGGAGAGCGGCGGGCCAGAGGTTCCTGAGACCCCTCTCCCACCGGCAGCAGGACTCAGCGTGCGGGCGACGCAGGGAGGGCGGGGCTTAGACGCGGCACAACATGCCGGCAGAACCCGGAAGTGAAAGCCCTCTGGTATTCAAACCCCTGACAGCCTCCACTGTAGAAGCACCTTCACAGAAGTGTGCATCTCCGTTGCCTGGCGTTCCTCTTCCAGCATGACAAGTAAACCACATTGGTACTGCCACCCTGGGCTTAAGTGGCTTTAAGACTCCAGGGGGAGCCCAGGGTGGCAGTACCAATGTGGTTCACTGTTGGAAATGCAGGGCAACCCACCGAATTATCATGGCGTCATTAATAGGTTGCTGGTCTGCATGGTGAACTACATATATTAGAATGGTCTGGCACCCTGTATCCACTATGTGTGGGAGTATACACCAAGCAGCCACCCCCCCCCCTCAGTCACAAAGGCAGTGTGAGTGGCTGTCTTATCGGTGTCCTGCACAGATGTGATTTGCTCCTCCATTTGGTAGTCAGCTACCTGCATGGTGAGAGGATGCATCTATATGCACTCCTCACTCAGTAAGTAATGGCCGTTTTCTGTGATTGTTTTTAATTTTTAATTTCCCCATGGACAATAAGGTTGAAGTCCTCATGAAGCGGGCATGGCAAGCATCGGCCTATGCCCTAGAATCAAATATCACAGCCACGTCAGTGGCGAGGTCTATGTTCCTTTGGTTGGGGGTACTGGACGACCAAGTCAGGCAGAGGGCATCCAGGGAGGAGATCCAGGAGTGTATACCTCTGTTAAAGTTAGCAAAGCCTGGGGGATGGATGCTTTCTCTCAAGCTTGGGATATGGATCTGGCCTACGCCTTCCCTCCCATTCCCCTTATCCTAAGACTCCTGCAAAAAATCTGGAGAAGTCACGTGACTGACATACTAGTTGTCCCGTACTGGGAGAAACGTACATGGTTTCCCCTTCTTCTGAACCTAGCTATCGTAGACCCAATCTGGCTTTCAGACAGAGAAGATCTCCTGTCGCAGGGCCCAGTTCTGTGTCCCAACGTGCAGAAGCTGAATTTAACAGCCTAGATGTTGAGAAACAGATGCTACTAAACCAAGGTTTGTCTGCCAGGGTAGTGTCAACTTTGTGTCAGAGCCGTAAGCCAGTAACCACCGCCATCTATAATAAAATATGGAAGAAGTTTACTTCCTGGAAGAAATTGGAAGTTTCCAACTTTGACACCTCTATAACGGAGATTTTAGACTTTCTTCAGGAAGGCCTGGACAAAAATCTAAGCCCAGGGACCCTTAAAGTCCAGATCTCAGCCCTTTCGTGCTTTTTGGATCAGCCGTTAGCCAAGCACAAGTTAGTCCGTAGGTTCATGAAGGCGGCGGAGAGGATAAGGCTAGTAGTCCGTAGCTCAGTACCTCCGTGGGACTTAAACCTATTGCTTAAAAGCCTCTGTAGGCCCCTTCCTATAGAACAATTGTCGGTTAAAACATTAACCCTTAAAAAGGTACTCTTGGTCGCGGTTATCACAGCAAGACGGGTTGACGAGATCCAGGCCTTTTCGTGTAGAGCACCGTATTTATTAGTACTGGACAATAGGATTGTCTTAAAAATGGACCCCTTTTTTTTTCCTACCCAAAGTGGCCTCGAAATTTCATAGACAGCAGGAAGTTATCCTGCCCTCCTTTTGTCAGAACCACCGAAACGACAAAGAGAAAGAATATCACAGCCTGGACGTGAAAAGAGCCATTCTGTATTATTTAGAATGTACATCTCCCTTTAGAAAAGCTGACAATCTCTTTGTTCAATTTCAGGGGCCGGGCAAAGGAAAGGCAGCTTCTAAGAGTTCCATTAGTCACTGTATAAAAACAGCGATCTAGCAAGCCTACTCCTCCAGCAACAAGGCGGTTCTGGAAGGACTGAGGGCTCATTCAATGAGAGCCATATCAAGCTCTTGGGCAGAAAGGGCCATGGCTTCACCAGATCAGATATGCAGGGCGGCCACGTGGTCTAGCCTGCACACGTTCGTGAAACGCTACAGACTAAATACCGATCATTCCTCGGACTTATCATTTGGTAGGAAAGTTTTACAGGCGATAGTCCCACCCTAGAGAAGTAATTTGGTATGGCTTCATGTACTGCCGTCATGATGACGCCGGGGAAAAGGATGGAATTATATATATTCGGGTAGCTCACCCCTTTTTTTCTTATGTTTAAAAAAAAAAAGAGACAGATATGTGTTTAACGTGAACTAACAATGTTTTTTTTTCTTGAAGCAATAAAGTTTTCCTGATAAACCGAAACATGTCCATGTAAGTAATTTGGAAGACCCTGAGGAATGGAAGGGAGGAGGAGCCTTTTCAAGCCTCTTGCTTCCAGCCCTTATTAGGTCAGAGGGCAACCTCCATGTACTGCCGTCATGATGAGTCGGAAAAAAGGAATTTTCGGTAAGAAATTCTATCCTTTTGTGACATACTGCATCTAATTTAGGTGGTAAAATAGACCCATTTTCGTACATTTATATATTAAGAAGAAATAACAAATTAAGAAATGTCATTTTTTTCATACTGCAGTATACCATATGGTACATAGATATTGTGCTAGTTTTTTTTTTAAATCAGATATGTTAACCATTTGTTTACTTAATTTTGAAAAATTCTACACGTTTCTGAGCAATTTTTGATATTTACTCATTTTAATATTTTTCAACTTTTGAAATATATTGTTTTTAATTATTTTATATAAGTTGAATTGATGATTACATTTTATATATTAGCTACTTGATGTAATAACTTTAATGTAAGGGTTTGTTCATACATAGCGAAATTGGTGCAGATTTTTCTCAGCCGAAAGTCTGCATCAAATTCCATGCTACACCATTTGTGCAGACTCTGACATAGATTTGCAAGAGACTTCACCTTCATTTGAAAGGGTGAAATCAGCTGTGAATTCGCATCAAAATTCACATCAATTGTACCCATACAAATTTATTTTCTATCCAGAATTATTACAAAATGAACCCTACGCTGTACAATCACTTTTACTAATTAAATAGTATAGGTTATTGTAATAGAAGCTTATTTGGGGTTAATGCGTGGTGTTTCACAATACTTTCAGCTTGTCTGTCCTCTGATCTCACACTGACAGCAGAGGAGAGGCTGTTCTAGTGCTGAAATGTCAGGAAACTTGGTTGCTACAACAAACTTTCTCTGTCAGCGCTACGAGTGACTGTCATTCTGATGATGTCATGGGAACCTTAACCAATCAGGTCCCAATGACCGCACTCAAGCCACAGGCTGTTAGTAACAGTCTGTTTCGGTTGTTAGGGGTACGTGATCGCCCTCTGAGTGAAGAACATACGTTTATGTTGCTGGGACTGACATAAATTTACAGTGGACAGTCACAGAGTGGTTAAAAGAAAATTCCACTTTTAGGATGCCCACAGCTGGCAGATTTTGCAGCACAACTGAGAACTATGAGACAAAATGCATGTGTTTTTAAAGCCAGTTGTAGTTTTTGATGTGGTTTTCAGCCTCGCGGCAAGTTCAGCTGGAACTGAAAACTAGGGCACTGATTTATTATGAGAAATGATTAACGCTAATTTTTCTATATACTTTTTTTAAATCTATGCCAGTTTAATATGCAACAGATTTCTCAAACATCATGTCCTTATCCGACTTGCAGAGGGCATCGTCCATCACCCATTCCCACATCGCAGCTCTTAAGACTAAGCATTTTAACCCCTTAATGACCAATGATGTACATGTATCTCATTGGTCTTTGGGGTGAGTATGGGATAGGCTCTGGAGCACAGCCTACTTCATACGGAGTAGTTATCAGCTGTTCCATAAAGCTGACAACTGCCACAATTGGAACTAGCTTGAATTATAGACACATAACTGCTTTAACCCCTTAGGGTCCATTTACATGGAAAAATGATCGCTCAAAAACTGCTCAAACAGCAGTTTGAGTGACAGTGTTGAGCATCATTTTTGCATGAGCTCTTAACTAGCTAGCAACTTAAGAGTTTATTAGCATTTAAATGAAGGCATCCGCTGTATGCAGAAGACAGCAGGAACGCTGTTATCTGCATATAGCTGCTTTGTTCTCGGAGCTATCAGCTGGTATCCTGCTGAGCTGATGGCTCTGAGAACAGCAGGAGCGCTGACAGCTGCTTTGTTCTCAGAGCTTTCGCTGAGAGCTCTGAGCGGGATACCAGTTGAAAGAATCATGTCAGCGGTATCCCGCTGAGAACTCAGCGCAAGGCGCTGATAAGACTCAAGCGATGAATGAATAGTGCACGAAAAATGTATGATGGCCGCGCGTTTACACACAAAGATGGCTTTTGAGCATATTTTAAGCGCTAATCATTGTCTAAATGGGCCTTCAGTTACCAAGCCTGTTTGTACCTTAATGACCAGGCCAAATTTTGGAAATCTGACATGTTCCTTTAACATTGAAGAACTTTATAAAGATTTTGCATATTCAAGTAATTCTGAAAAATGTTTGTTTTTTTTAACACATATTGTACTTCATTTAGGTGGTAAAAATAGACAAATAGAATTTGTGTATATTTATTACAAGTACCAAAATTAGAAAAATGTTGAAAAAATTGTCATTTCTTTCACATTCTTAACTGCAATGTGTCAAATGTGTGCAAACATACTGTACAAATTTTTGATAAGATATATATTTCCACCTGTTTACTTTATTCTGGGTGCGCATTTAAAAGATGGTTTTTTTTAACCAATTAAAATACAAATGTAACATTAATTATTAACATTTTGAGGAACATTTTGTTATCCTGCACCAAACCAAGATTGCAAAGGCTCAGAGGTGTCAGAATGATAGATACCCCCACAAATCAGTCCATTTAAAAAATACACCCCTTCATGTATTCACTGAGGGATGATATGAATATCGTAAACTTATGTCTCTATGAACAACGGGGTCCAAACTGAAAGGAGCAGCTGGTGGATTTCAGAACAGACATTTTGCTTGAAGGTGTTTTAGGCCTTATTGCCTACTAGTAGAGCCCTTGAGCGGCCAAAGCGATGAAGAACCCCCACAAATGACCCAATTTTGAAAACAAGACCCCTTAATGAATTCATCTAAGGATGTACTGCATATTCTGACCCCACAGTTTTTGAATGAATCTAAGCTAAGCAGAAGGGGAAAAAAAATATGATTTTCACTTTTTTGACAATTGCGTAATTTTAAAAACAGCGTTCCTTGGACTTCCGGTTCCGGCCCCATGGAGTAAGGCAGCGGGGAAGCTGAGCTCCGGCGTCTCCGCTCCAGAGACAAAACCCCCGACACAGCCGCTGCCCGCACACGGCTCCAGACCCCTGCTAAAACTGCTCGGGACAACGGAGCAGCGAAAGGGTGAGGAGAAAGCAGCGGCGATCACCTAGGCAACCAGATACACAGCCGCGCGGCAGCTCCGCTGAGCGCGCCGACCGTGGCTAAAAGGAGGGAGAGAAGCACCAGCACCTACCTGCAGGGAACGCCCAGCGGACGCAGAAACCGGAGGAGAAGCGGAGACAAGGAGCCAGGTACCCGGGGAGGCACAGCGGGGAGCCGAGCGGGAGAAGGGAAGGGACACGTGGCGCGCCCCTCCCCCCCCCCCTTCCATCAGGGGAGAGAGGCAACGGAGGCAGCAGAAGAGGGGAAAGAAGCAAGCCTCCAAGCAGAGCATTCCCTGCCCTGTGTAACATCCAGCACCTGCAGGGCAGTAACGGGCAAACGGAGGGACAGGAGGCACATCTGAATAAAACGGGGCCCCTATAAAGAGGCACAGACAGCTAGGCGCAAGAAAGCTACTCACCAACAACGCCACAACCGCTTATCCCCAGAACTGCACGCGGGTCTACAGAATCGCCTGTCCGCAGAACTGCCTGTTCCCAAAAGTGTCAACCTCCTGAATCACCTATTTTCAAAACCGCTTAGCCCCAGAACCGTCCACCTTCAGACCCCGCTCCTCTCCAGAACCACTACTTCCCAGAACTGTTTATCCTCAGAACCGCTGATCATCAGAACCGCTGATCTCTAGAACCGCTGATCTCTAGAACCGCTGATCATCAGAACCGCTGACCTCCAGAACCGCTGACCTCCAGAACCGCTGTTCACCAGAACCGCTGATCTCCAGAACCGCTGTTCACCAGAACCGCTGTTCACCAGAACCGCTGATCACCAGAACCGCTGTTCACCAGAACCGCTGTTCACCAGAACCGCTGATCTCCAGAACCGCTGATCTCCAGAACCGCTGTTCACCAGAACCGCTGTTCACCAGAACCGCTGTTCACCAGAACCGCTGATCTCCAGAACCGCTGTTCACCAGAACCGCTGATCTCCAGAACCGCTGTTCGCCAGAACCGCTGTTCACCAGAACCGCTGATCTCCAGAACCGCTGATCTCCAGAACCGCTGTTCGCCAGAACCGCTGTTCGCCAGAACCGCTGATCTCCAGAACCGCTGTTCACCAGAACCGCTGATCTCCAGAACCGCTGATCTCCAGAACCGCTGATCTCCAGAACCGCTGATCTCCAGAACCGCTGATCTCCAGAACCGCAGATCTTCAGAACCGCAGATCTTCAGAACCGCAGATCTTCAGAACCGCAGACCTTCAGAACCGCAGACCTTCAGAACCGCAGACCTTCAGAACCGCAGACCCTCAGAACCGCAGACCCTCAGAACCGCAGACCCTCAGAACCGCAGACCCTCAGAACCGCAGACCCTCAGAACCGCATACCGCCAGGGCCACCTACCTGCAGAACCGCTTACCTGCAGACCCGCCTAACTCCAGAGCCGCCTATCTTCAGAACCGCCTAATTGCGTACTCCCCAGAATTGTCTATCCTCAGAACCGCGGTACCTCAAAACCACTAACTTCAGGACTGCTTACCCTGAGAAACGCTTACTCCCAGGACGGTGTATTTAAAATCGCCTGTACCTGAAACGTCCACACTCCAGAAGACTTGCACATTTTCAGATCTACTTATCCCCAAAACCATCCGGCAACATCGCTGTATGGAGGACTTTATAGCTAAGATGGGCCGCACTAAAGGAAAACAACTGGAGACACCCGCAAAAAGCACACTTAAATCAATGCGGGAAAAAGAAGACACCGCCAGAGAAAATCATCGAGCAACTAGCCCCGACATTTCAACACCAGCAGACCAAGAGACCCAGACCAAACACGACACAGCGACCATGGACTACAAAACACTGGCGACTGAAGTGGCTAAGCTCATCGGACCAGATCTACAGGAGACTTTGGCCGCCACAGTGGCGGGTTCACTAAGAGAGCTCCGAGAAACCATGACGCAACACGGCAATCGCTTAGATGCGATAGAAAGTGAAGTGGAAACAATAACTATGGAACATAGTGAAACCACCAAAGATATAGAAAGACTATCACGAGATAATAAGTATCTGTGGGAACGCATGGAGGACTTGGAAAACAGATCCAGGCGCAACAACCTGCGTATCATCGGAGTCCCAGAAAGCTACCTACAGAGAGACCTACGCCAACTATGCGAGACCACAATCCCAAGCATCTTGGGAATAACACAAAAATGCAAGATCGAACGAGCTCATCGTCTAGGACCAGACCAACGACTACCGTCCACTGCCCAAACCACAAGCACCAAAACACGTCCGAGGCCCATCATAGTCAAGTACTTGGACTACACCGATAAAGCACAAATTCTGCGAAGCTTCAAAAGCAGGAACAACTCGCTGGAGGTGGAAGGCCATAAACTTCTAATCTTCGCTGACTACTCGGCAGAAGTACAACGCAAAAGGAAGGCATTCGCCCCGATATGCACAGAACTATACAAGAAACAACAGAAATTTGCGTTAATTTATCCAGCTATCCTGAAAGTTATCCGCCCTGACGGCACCACGCTAATCTTTCATGATCCGGAAAAGGCGGAACAGGAATTACAACTGAAAAGAAACAGGAATTCACCAGAAAGACAAGGAGACCGCAGACACGCAGACGCACGCGACAACTGGCTAGAGGACACCCCGGGCCCCTCGACCTCACCAAGAGACCAGCGAAATAAGAGCAGATCCCAACCGGCAACCCTGCCTGCACGAAACTAGTCAACGGCGTCGTGAGTATGTAACGACATGGAAGGGACACTGGGGGGTGGGGGGAGAAAACAAGAGGACACTAAGACAAGAAAAGAAAGAAAGACATTTTTATGTAAAATGATGGACACTTAGCATAAGAGTATAGAGATTCTATTGGTATTTCTCTGGAGCGGAGAAGAAATACATAATGTAAACCCAGAGTGGGACCCACAGCCCCACTCAATTCCATATCGTAATCCACAAGGGAGCAGGGCATAGACAAGTAAGATAAAGACACCAGAGGGCGCAATATTGCGTCTCTAGTAATATCCTGCTCCTAACGCGGCTTACAAAGTGGAATGAGAGGAAGTCAACTCATGCGTTCTTCCTCGGGGCATATGCTAGATATTCTATCCTAGAGGAAGTTGCATTGTAATTCCTGCTCTCTCGTCCACCATAGCACAGAGGCGCTGGGAGGTCTGAGAGAGGGGGAACAATAATTTGTTATAGAGTTTTTTAGTTTAAAGTTTAAAAGTTAAAGTTGTAATTATTCGCGAGTGGACCCTCAGGCGCACAGTAGAAATCTAAAACCGCAAGTGCCATGAATATAATATCCTGGAATGTCAAAGGTCTCAGGTCACCCCAGAAAAGATTAATGATACTACGCCATTTAAAACGCCTAAAAGTAGATATAGCACTACTACAAGAAACCCATTTGAGAGAAGAGGATTATTTCCGCATGCGCAGATTATGGGTAGGTGAAGTCTATGGTTCCCCAGCATCACAGTCAAAGGCAGGGGTGGTAACTCTCATCAAAAAAGGGCTAAACCTCAAGGTACAAAAACAATGGCACGACACAGAAGGGAGGATCTCAATACTACAAACCAAGTTAGGAGCGGAGAACCTTAACATATATAACATTTACGGCCCCAACACAAGCAATAGACAATTCCTAACAGACCTCACAAGTAAGCTATTAGAAGACACGGGACAGCACAAGGTGGTAGGGGGCGACTTCAATGCCGTAATCAGAACCGAAGAAGACAGACGTACCCAAGCGACTCAAAATAAAAAGGCCAACAATCACGAATCAAATATGCAAGACTTTTTGCGCGACTCGGGATTAAGGGATATATGGAGAGAGCTTAATCCGGAAGGACGGGAATATACACACTTCTCCCATGCACATAACTCATGGTCCAGAATAGATTGTGTACTAATATCACCACACCTAATACCAAGAATAGTCAAAATACATTTTGGAGACATGGTGATCTCAGACCACGCGCCAGTGGTGATGTCAATACGGGAAGAACCCCTGAGAGGGGAAGACTATGTGTGGCGATTCCCATCCATTATGTCAGATGACGAAACATTCTGCGCAATGTTAAAGGGATGGTGGCTCGAGTACACAACCGACAACGAAATACACTCAAATAACCCCCAACTATTCTGGGACGCAGCTAAGGCGGTCATACGAGGTAGAATAATTGCTTACATGTCATCACTTAAAAAAAAATATTAACAACAAAGTCAAACAATTTAGCGACCAGCTACGAAGCGCATACTCACGATTCCAGGAAATACCGAATAACCAAAACAAACAAAATTGGAGTATAGCAAAGGAGTCATATGAATCCTGGCTACACAAAAGAGAAATGCTAGCATACTCGCATAAAGAAGCAAAGCTCTTTAAATTTGGCAACAAGGCAGGGAAACTAATGGCAAACCTAGCACGAGGGCCATACCAGACAACTAACATAACAGGGCTGAAAAATACAACCGGAAAAGTACACACGCATCCCAAAAAAATCAATCATATTTTTTACGAATTTTACTCCACCCTCTATTCACAAACACAAACGGAACCTATTTCACAGGCAAGCTTAGCCACGAATATAGTCTGGCCCAAACTTTCGGAGGAACAATGCGCAATGTTAAACTCTCCAATCTCTCAAACAGAAATTAAAGATAACATCAGAGATCTGGGAAATAACAAAGCCCCAGGACCCGACGGGTACTCGGGTGAATTCTTTAAAATACTAAAAGACGAAACCGCCCCGATGCTTGAAAAATTATTCGACGGATACTTGCGAGATAGCCATATTCCCCCCGATATGAACACCGCATACATCAAATTACTACCAAAACCGGGCAAAGACCCGGCCGAGGCAAAATCCTATAGACCAATCTCTTTAATAAACACTGACTTAAAATTAATGGCCAAAATTATGGCGAACCGACTGGCTGACATCATGCCGCACATGCTCTCACCTATGCAAACAGGATTTACAAAGGGACGCTCAGGCATCACAAATATAAGAAAGATCCTAACAATACTAGACGACATTAAAATACACCCGACAGCCCACCCCTCACCGGCCCTACTCACAATAGACGCGGAAAAAGCTTTCGACAATGTATCATGGGCCTGGCTGAGGGGAACCTTGGATAAAATGGGGTTTACGGGCCCATTCTACAACTACTTATGGAAACTATACTCCTCCCCGCAGGCGCAAATTAACACCCCAGGTTTTCTATCACCGAGATTTCCCCTACAGAAAGGCACGAGACAGGGGTGCCCCCTATCGCCCCTCCTATTTAATTTGGCAGTCGAACCACTAGCAGGATTACTAGAAAACAACACAGAAATCAGAGGTATAAAAATCCGGGGAAAAGAGGTAAAAACAATGCTATTCGCAGACGAAATTTTGATAGCCCTAGCCCAACCAAAAACAGACTTACCACGAGTACTTGCCCAACTCGAGACCTTTGGGAAAATGTCGGGATTTAAAATAAACACCACCAAGTGCGAAATACTAGATATATCCCCTCGGGGCTCAATCAAAGAAAAAGATCTTGAAAGATGTCCAGTGATGATAGCACAAAAACACATCAAATACCTAGGCATAAATATAGGAAAGAGACCTGAAGCTCTCTATGCTCTAAATTATCCTCCAATAATAATGAAAATAATAAAAGAGCTGGACAGATGGAATAACCTCCCACTCTCCCTTTCGGGCAGATGCCACCTGGTAAAAATGATCAGTTTCCCAAGACTCCTATACCCACTACAAACAATCCCGCTTTTGCTCCAAAGCCAGGATCTGGCGAAACTACACAAGGCATTTACGGCTTTTGTGTGGTCGCGGAAAAGACCACGCATTGCCCTGAAAAAGTTAATGTTACCCAAGAATAGAGGAGGCCTAAATCTCCCTGACATTAGATTATACAATGTTGCCAGCCTTATGAGGCATGCCCTGGACTGGATAAAAGTATCCAACGAATACTCAAATCTAACACTGGAGACAGAACTGTTTGAACCATGGAGCCTTAATGCCCTCATACACACAACTTACACTAATCTCCCTAAGGAATGTAAACAATCTATAATGGCAAAAGACACCATAGCGGCCTGGAAGATAACCCGCAAATCGCTCGGTCTATCATTCAAAATCTCGAAACACATGGATATATGGAAACACCCGGAATTTAAAGAAGGGAGGGAAAATAAAATGTTTAAAATATGGCGACATAGAGGAATCACAAAAGTTCAACACCTTCTTCATCCAGAAAACCCCAGGTATAGAACCTTTGAGGAACTCTGTAAGGAATACAACCTACCGACAACACACTTCCTACCCTTCGCACAAGTGCGAAATTTTCTGAAAGAAAGATTGGCAGACATCTCAAAAGAAAAAATATCTAACCCAATTGATAGAATGATAAATAACCGGGCAGGCAAACAATCAATATCTAGCATATATAACAGACTAAGAGAAGGGTGGATGAAGGAAAATGACATGGGAGGGTTTAAAAAATGGGCGAAAGAATTAAATGACCCAGAAATTCCGGAAGGAATAATTAAAAGCTGGAATGCAGTAAGGCAGGCAACATCAAATGAGCGGTGGCGAGAAACGTATTTTAAATTGATACATAGAGCAATATACGGGTTTGATAAACCTCGGAACCCCAACGGCCCAGACAGAATGCAAGCATGCCCACGATGCTCCCAGGCACACTCAGATTTTCTGCATGGAATCTGGCAATGCCCTAAAATCAAGAAATTCTGGGAAGGGATCCAAAAGCTAACCAAAGACATGGGGGGACAGAATTTACACTTAACACCGCAAACCTTTATACTCCACCAATTACCAGACAGCGCGAGAAGGACCAAAATGACCCATAACATCCTACTAATAAGTAAAAGATGTATTCTAAACAACTGGTTGATAGCCAGACCACCAGAAATAAAAGACGTCATACAACAGCTAAAATACCTATTAAAAATGGAAAGGCTAGAGATAGAAAGGTGTGTAGAATCTCATGCAAAGAACTTTTTCAAAAAATGGAGAGAATTCATAGAAAAGTTCCTGGACTCTAAAGAAATCAAAGAATGCATGTATCAATTTACCAATACGACGTGGTACCATGAGCAAAATCACATGAACAAACTGGGAATTCTCAAAATCGCATGACCGATTGCGATAGGAAAATGATGCGCCCTGCGGGTCAACTCAACAATATAGTAATTAACTGCATTTATTATGTTTTCACAGTAAAGTATTAAGAGTTGGGGGGGGGGGGGGAGGAATAAATAAAAGGGGGAAAAAATGAGGCATTAAATCGTTGTGAACAGAATGTAACAAATAGAAACTGTCAAGATGAGAAACAAGATGTATGTAAAACTGTTAACTGTCAACTTATGTTTCTACTATGTACAACAATTGCCAATAAAAAAGAGTTATATAAAAACAGCGTTTCTTGTACAGCACACATATGAAGACTTGCACCCCAAAATGGATACCCCTGTTTGTCCTGTGTTCAGAAACCTACCCATTGTGGCCCCAATCTGCTTACTGAACACATGGCTAGGCCTATAGTGGAGGGAACACCCATTGGCTTTCAGAGCACAACTGAATAAATTCCAGGCCCAATTGCTCCCTTGTAAAGCCATCAAGGTACCAAAATGATAGAACGCCCCCCACAACTGACCCCATTTTGAAATCTAGACCTTAGCCCATTTAATTAGGTGTGTACTGAGCATTCTGACCTCACAGTTATTTGCAAAAATTATTATAAAGCATGTGAAAAATAAATACATTTTTTTATTTTTTTTCATAAATGTCACTTATATGAGTTTCCTTTGTTTCACGCAGGAAAAGCTTGGGAGTCGCACCCAAAACTTTATAGTACTAGTTCTTCTGCGTTTAGCAATACCCCCAATGTAGCCCCAATCTACTTATAGGACACATGGCTAGGCCTATGATGTGTTTAGGCTCTTTTTAACCCTAATCGCGGACACTATATACTACATAAAGGCCCTTTTTACACAGCCCAATCATCAGGCACAAGTGTTCACCCTAACGTTAATTTGCCTGGTCATCGGGATGTGTGAATATGCGTCCAAATGCTTGTTTATTGTTTATTTTTTTTTTATACCTGCATGAAAAATCCTCTTATCCTTTGGCACCACATCTTCTTGTATAAACAGGGAGATGTGCTGCTCACAAATGCAAGCTGTATGGGAACAAATGAAAGTAGCAACGATTGTTCATCCCCATACCAGCGATCATCTGCCCACGTAAAACTACTTCACAAGCAACGATCTGCATACTCGTATATTGTTGGTTGGTGCTTCTTAAAACAGGCAGGAATCAGGCTGTGTAAAAGGGCCCTAAGAAAGTAAAGTTAACCCTTTCCAATCCACTGTCTGACGTCTGAAGACATTCTGATTGAAGGCTGCGCAGCTCCGATGTCAGAAGCCATCCGGCAGGGTATTCTTACTGTATATTACTGGCCGCTCTGTTAACGGGGGCCTCTCCATAATGTCCCATACTGCAGTACTGGCTCTAGCCAGCAGATGGCGCCATTGTATAATGGCAGACAGAGAAAGCCCCCTAGGAAACCCTGAATCCAAAATTGGATTGCAAAGGGTTAAATGGTTTGCTGTAAACATCAGCTTAACTGCAAATCAAACTTCATTACTTGTAATGAGATTCAGCAGTTCATCCTTCCTCCAAAAAATATACGTTTCCACTGCAGATGGAAGTAATCTACATGAGGATGTAATTTCCATTAGTGATGATAAAGATGGACAACAAAAATAACAATGTGGTTCATTTATATGTATTTATAGCAACAAATATCAACATACCCCAATTAATAATGTTCTTGCTGCTCTTTCATGTCGTCATCATAGAAGTAAAAGTTTCTTTAATGTATAGAATAAGAACAGATCATTGATACTCACTTTACAGTTGCTAAGCAATAGGTACTAACAATTACTATAGCAACAGATGATTTCAGGCACACAGCGATGCTCTTCAACCAATTATGGATTCTAGTGTACTGTAAATGCATATGTAAGTATAGGTACGGGGACCATATGAATCACCTTTACTACAGCGAGCTCAGGAATCCTGAATACTAGATATAAGTAGACTGTCAAAAATGCAGGTATTAACCCCTTAGTGACCAAGCCTGTTTGCGCCTTAATGACCAGGCCAAATTTTGCAAATCTGACATGTGTCACTTTAACATGGAAAAACACCAGAAAGGTTTTGCATATCCAAGCGATTCTGACATTGTTTTTTCGCCACATGTTGTGCTTCATTTAGGCGGAAAAAATAGACCGATAGAAATTGTGTTTATTTATTAAAAGCGCCAAAATTGGGAAAATTTTGAAAAAATCGTCATTTTTTCAGATTTCCAACTGCAATATCTTAAATATGTGCAAACATAATATAGAAATTTTTGCTAAGATTTATATTTCCACCCGTTTACTTTATTTTGGGCGCACATTGGAAAAACTTTCGGTTTTTTTTAACTATTTAGGAGACGTACAAATTTAACATTACTTTTTAGCATTTTGAGGAACACTTTGTTTTCCTATACCAAGCCGAGATTGGAAAGGCTCATGAGTGTCAGAATAATAGATACCCCCCCAAATGACCTCATTTTAAAAACTACACCCCTTAATGTATTCACTGAGGGGTGTCATGAGTATTTTGACCCCACAGTTTTTTTTCAGGAATTAATTCAATTTAGAGGAGAAAAAGTAAAATTTCATATTTTTGCAAATCTGTCATTTTAAAGACATATTTTTTTCCTATAGTTTACATGAAAATCAGGATTTACACCCCAAAATGGATACCCCTATTTCTCCCGTGTTCAGAAATATACCCATTGTGGCCCTATTGTTATATCTGAGTCCACAACGGGGCCCAAAATGAAAGGAGTAGTCAGTGTCTTTCAAAACAGAAATTTTGCTTGAAGTCCTTTTAGGCCCCATAGCACACATGTAGAGTTCTTGAGCGCCCAAAACCATAGAAAACCCCCACAAATGACCCCATTTTGAAAACTAGACCCCTTAAGGAATTTATCTAGGGGTGTACTGCATATTTTGACCTCACAGTTTTTGAATGAATTCAAACCAAGCAAAAGGAAAAAATTGTGATTTTCGTGTTTTCGGCAATTCTGTCATTTTAAAAACAGCTTTTTTTGTACAGCACACATATGAAGGAAGACTTGCACCCAAAAATGGATACCCCTGTTTGTCCCGTGTTCAGAGACATACCCATTGTGGCCCTAATCTTATGTCTGGATACACAACGGAGCCCAAAATGAAAGGAGCGACCGGTGGCTTTCGGAACACAAATTTTGCTTGAAGTCCTTTTAGGCCCCATTGCCCACTTGTAGAGTTCTTGAGCGCCCAAAACCATAGAGAACCCCCACAAATGACCCCATTTTGAAAACTAGACTCCTTAACGAATTTATCTAGGGGTGTACTGCGCATTTTGACCCCACAGTTTTTGAATAAATTCAAGCAAAGCAAAAGGAAAAAATTTGGATTTTTGTTTTTTTGGCAATTCTGTCATTTTAAAAACAGCTTTTTTTGTACAGCACACATATGAAGGAAGACTTACACCCCAAAATGGATACCCCTGTTTGTGCTGTTTTCAGAAATATACCCATTGTGGCCCTAATCTTATGTCCGCATGCACAACGGGGCCCAAAATAAAAGGAGTAATCGGTGGCTTTCAGAACATAGATTTTGCTTGAAGTCCTTTTAGGCCCCATTGCCCACTTGTAGAGTTCTTGAGCGCCCAAAACCATATAGAACCCCCACAAATGACCCCATTTTGAAAACTAGACCCCTTAACGAATTTATCTAGGGGTGTACTGCATATTTTGACCCCACAGTTTTTGAATAAATTCAAGCAAAGCAAAAGGAAAAAAATAGGATTTTCATTTTTTGGGCTATTGTGTCAATTTAAAAACAGTTTTTTTTGTACAGCACACATATAAATGAAGGCTTTCACCCCAAAATGGATACCCCTGTTTGTCCCGTGTTCAGAAACATACCCATTGTGGCCCCAATAGACTTACAGGACCCATGGCTAGGCCTACAATGAAAGGAATACCCGTTGGATTTCAGGGTACCACTGAATAAATTTCAGGCCCCATTGCCCACTTATAGAGCCATTGAGCGGCCAAAACTATAAAGAACCCCCTCAAATGACCCCATTTTGAAAACTAGACCCCTTAACGAATTAATCTAGGGGTGTACTGCGTATTTTGACACCACAGTATTTGAATGAATCTAAGCAAAGCAGAAGGAAAAAGTTACGATTTTCAATTTTTTGGGCAATTTTTTCAATTTAAAAACAGTTTTTTTGTACAGTGCACCTAGGAATGAAGACGTTCACCCCAAAATGGATACCCCCGTTTGTCCCGAGTTCAGAAACATACCCATTGTGGCCCTAATCTACTTACAGGACGCATGGCAAGGCCTATAAAGGACGGAACACCTGTTGGATTTTATGGCACAACTGAATAAATTCCAGGCCCCATTGCTTATTTGTACAGAATAAAGATTGACTCCCTAAAAATTCCCCCCCTCTCCCTCCACGCCCTTTTTGGCGTTCGCAAATCTTAGATAAAAGTAAAAATGTGAACTGTGTAGTATTTCCGAAGACAGGGGTAATTACGGAGGCTGGTTGGAATGGGCCCATGGGGCAATAAAACCGGGTATCCCCCCCCCCCCCCCCTCTCATGCTTTTTGGGGGTATTTCATGACCTCAGTGGCGGGTATGGGGTGTAAAAAGTGGCGTTCCGTGAGTCTCCGTAAGCTTGATGAGGTGCGGCGGTCTCACACAGAAGGCGCTCAACAAGGTGCTCCTGGAACTGCAGGAAAGCGAGCGTTCCTGGGGCTTCTTGTAAAATACGTATCACAGGTAGCTGTCTGAATAACGCCGGGCTCACGCGGGTGCAGGCGGAATCCGCTTGCGGAGGCCCACAGCGGATCCCATCTGTGAGCCCGGCTGTGACCCTGCGTACGGCTGCGTAATGTACTGCGCATAACTGCCTACTCACACAGGCGGTCATGCACAGTACACCTTTGTTTGTATTTCCCGCACCATCGCTTAGCGATGACGCGGGTACCCGCAGCCCGTATACAATGTAGTTGCGTATGGACTGCGGGTATATCCGCGACCATGGAGCACAATGGGCTCTATGTTGCCGATATCCGCAGTAAAATAGAACCTGCTGCGTTCTCTTTTCTGCGAGTGGATTACGCAATTCTGACCCGCTAATGTGAGCGGAATTGTGTAATCCAATGCGATTGATCTGCGTATTACCACGGATCAGACGCATGCGGAATCCGTCATTCCTATCCGGTCATGTGAGACCGGCCTAAGGTAGATCGCTACCTTTTTATCACGTGACCGGGGACCGCTCAACGAGGCCCCTGGTCACTGCTCCAGGCTCTCGGCGACCGTTGGTCGCTGGGAGCAAGGAGATTTTAAATTTCCTGGGCTCCCTGACTCCTGCGCATGTGTCCGGCTTTTTGCCGGCAATCGCATGTGCAGAATCCTGGAAGGTCCACGGAGGAAGATCGCGTCGGGATTCAAATACGCAGGCCTCCGGTAAAAAGATTCATCTCCTCTCACCGATCGCATCAGTGAGGGGAGATGAAACTTCAAATTTTTTTCTTTACTTTTACGTGATCGCCATTATTGGATAATGGCGAACACGTGACCAGGAACCGCTCACCGCGGACATCCATTAAATCTCCATGCTCTTGGCTACGTTTTGTAGCCAGGAGCAGGGAGAATTTAAATTATCCTGGCAATCCACAGCTTTTGCGCATGCGCCCGCCATTTTGGCGACGGGCGCGTGTGCAGAAGCTGTGGTAAGGTCCGCGGATAAATCTGGGGGCCTTAGGTACGTACTTTCATCCTCCCTCACGGATATGATCCATGAGGGGAGATGAAACGTACGCTTTTTAAACTTTTAAAAACTTTTTTTTACTTTTTATTTTTTTTATTTTTTTACACTTTTTTTCACTTTACATGATCACTGTCATCCATTGGATGACAGTGATCATGTCCCCGGTATAATCTCTCTGATCCTAGCTACACATGGCAGCCAGAAGCAGAGGGATTTTAAATTCCCCGGGGCTCGAGCCCGTCTGTGCACGCGCCCGATGTCAATCATCGGGCGCGCATGCGCAGACGGGGATTCGGGTCCCGGGACATCGGGACACCGCTGAGGACTGGGGGTGAGTATTTTCACCTCCCCTCATGGATCCGATCCATGAGGGGAGGTGAAACTGACTTTTTTAAAACTTTTTTTTAACTTTTTCGCGATCGCCGCTAACCATTGGATAACGGCGATCGCGGTACCGGGGACCGCTCACCGCAGTCCCCGCTGACATCTCCTGCCTCCCGGCTACCTACAGGAGCCGGGAGCCAGGAGATTTTAAATCTCCCGCGCCGCCGGGCCTTCTGCGCATGCGTCTGACGTAATGCCGCCTGGCGCGCATGCGCAGAAGACCGGCTTCGGGCCCCGGAGCGGCAGGAGAGCGGGGAGCAGCGTGCCAGACCTCGGTGAGTAATTTCAGCTGCTCCGATGGATCCGATCCATCGGAGCAGCTGAATCTTTAACTTTTATGCACTTTTATTTACTTTTTTTGCGATCGGCGCTATCCATTGCATAGCGCCGATCGCAATGCCGGGGGGGGCTCCGAACAGCCCGGGATGACAGCTCCATGCTGTCAGCTACCTGCGGACACCGACAGCATGGAGCTGTCACGTCCACAGCCCGAGGGGCACTATTCTCTGCAGGAAGCATGTTTTTACGTCCTCAGAGAATAGAGCCCACTTCGGGAGGACGTAAAAACACTATGGGCTGGTCGTTAAGGGGTTAACACAACCACAAAGGTCTATAATTTTAAAGTTAGTGTGATTTTTTCACAGTTTCATATCTATAGGACCTGTCGGGTAAAGGTGAGCATTTCATGGAAGCTCATGTTTGTCAACGTTCTGCGCAGTTCTTTCCATGTTGATTCTTTAACAAGAAAGTCACTCGGATCTTAAATTTCACAGCATTTTAATGACAATGTACCAATACATTGTGCTGTAGCAATATGGAATGAATACAGGTGTTGGGCAATGGAATGAAAGTATTTATGACCCTGTGGTTCCTAAAGACCTCTCACATAGACCTGTATAGGACAGCGCAGGGACAGGACTCTGAAAAGACTCTGATTTTCATGCCGCACTTAAAAAGCGGACACCACTACATTGCAGGAGAGGGTGAGTATAAAAAATATATCACCCACGTGCCTCCTTGTAAAGTCCCCTAACAGCACCGTAACTTAGTTTATAGTGCTGTTGGGACAGGACAGACTCCCTTTAACATTGGAGTGGTTTCTTTTGATATATTAGAAACTGTTTAGACTGGTGATTATTAAAGCGGCCATCAATTTCGGGACAAAATTCTGTCCCCGGACCAGAAGAAGAGAGTCGTATATTACCTGCATTTGAACTTCTCTGTTGGCCATTTGACCTGCCAGTTTCGGATTCTGTCCTTAGAAAATTGCAGTGGCATCTTGAACAGCTAACTGCCTCATGTACACAGTGCACTGCTCTCTGATCGGCCAGCCCTGATCACAGGAGCAGTATTGTCAGAGAGCAGGTATAGTGCATTGGTAGTCTAATACTGCTAATGCATTGTGGGGATTATGTCATCAGAAGGTTGCATCGGCCATCTTGGACAGCCAGAAATGTGAACCAGAATCGGTCGATCAGAAGGCTGCCAGAGAACAACTGTAGTTCATAGACAGCTGGCATTCTCCATACCGGAACAGAAGTTTATCGTAAAACCGGAGGGTCACTTTAACTCTATAGCAGGAGTGTCAGGTATTATTGATAGCAAAATAACACTGTCTACAGCACTATTCTTGCCATCAAAAGTCCCCCCCCCCCCCTCCTTCCCAGGTCACCTCACCGCCACCCGGCTGATTCTTCGTCTTCCGGTGATGAACGTCCATTCTCTGCAGTCTCCTTCCTGCAGGGCAATGTATGCTGCAACAGTATATGAACACTTGCAGCGAGACAGCGCACATGCGCAGTCTCGGCAATAACTAGACAGTGAACTCTGTCACTAGTGATGTAACCTACACTGACCTGCAGGAAAGAGAATGGACTCTCCATAACAAGAGGAAGGGGATCTGGCCAGCTTGGGGTGAGGTGACCCGGGGGATTGGAGGAGCCAGGAGAATATCAGCAAAGAGAAGATGCAGTAAGACAGTTACCTGGGGAGGAATAGATAAGTATTGATTTTTTTTTTTCTAATGACAAATCCCCTTTAACATCCTCCACCATTTCTTGGCCCTAGTTTAAAGTGCCCATACACATTAGATGAACGGTGGCAGATCCTGACAAACATATAATTGACAATGGGTATCTAAACCCTCTTTAATATGATTAATTGTAAACTGGTCACCTAAAATGGAAGTCGCCTACAATTTGCCAAGCTATGCAAATAACTTATGTACAACTGAGAACTGAATGGTGTACATTTTCACTGCAACAGGCAGTGCTGATGATTTGAGTGCTTTCAGATGAGTATAATTATTCTGCATTCCGCACCAAAATTTACGAGTCCAATGCATATTTTGATGCAGAATTGGAAATTGCTTAAATTTGCCTTTGATTCCACATCAAAATCTGCAATGAAACTTGGGGGGTTTGGGTGCGGAATTTGCAGTGGTGGAATAAGCTACTGATTTTGATGCAGAATGTGGAAGAATTCCGCCCTGTGTGAAAGCACCTGAAGGCATCTGCTTCCAGATTATTTTCTGACACCTTTGCTGGGTGCCTCAGCAGCTGCATGACAGAAACTGTACATAAGATGATTCTATTAGACGAAATGAAAATAAGACTTCTTTCATAAAAACTAGTATTTTAACTCTCTCTTGATTCACTTGTCATAGCATTGCTGCTAGAGTACAATAACCTTCTAACATAGTGTACAACCTGCTGCAAACAGGGGTTTCAACTGCTCCTTTAATAGACAAGATAGTTACAGGTGAATAGGAGGCTATGACACTAATTAAACCCTTCAGTGCTTATGGGACACTAACGTCTTATTAGTAGAGAGCTTTCTTGACTACATGAGGTTAGGCCTCTTCAGTTATGCAGAGATACACAGCCTAAAGAAATCATACTCTATAATATGTACTAGCTTCTGTCAATGGTGAATTATGACTCAGCATTACAACTTAAAAAAGGTCATCTGATTAGTAGTTTATGTAACGTACCTCTAGATGGCACTAATGCTGGAATGTAGCAGGTTATAATCTATATACATATAAAGACGAAAGCCCTCACTGAATCACTCACTGACCTCACTGACCTCACTGACTGACTGACTCACTGACTGACTTACTGACCTCACTGACTGGCTGACTGACTCACTGACTGACTTACTGACTGACTCAGTGACTGACTCACCGACTTTATTATGTCATAAATAGGAACATTTGAAGGGTCCCAACTCGATTATTCAATTCTAAGCGCAAAAGAATTAGCGTCCAAATTTTACGTACGTAATCTAATTCTCTCACTTCCCGATGCAACAAGTAATTACACAAATTTTTACCGCACAAATGTAAAATTTGCCATGACCATTCTTTGCGTACTAAATATTGGAAATTTAAAGGGTTGCTACTTGATTTATTCAATCCTATGCATAAAAGTAAGTGACCCCCCTATGTAATGTAACTAATAACACACATCTGTACTGCACAAACTTGAAATTTGGCATGACCATTCCTATGTTATGTAACTAATAACATATCTGTACCCCGCAATATATAAGACAGTTATCCTCTCAGCAAAACAAAACGCATTTAGAAATATGAGTATATGCTGACAGAAATAAAACTGACTGTTGTATGTATTGAAAGGCTGTAAAGTACAAAAGGAAGTGGACATGGACTGCTGGGATGGAGTATGCCTTTAAGTATAACAAGGGGCTGCAACCTTCAGTCTGGGTAGAAATTTGAATAAAAGGGGGTGTTACCTTTCAGGGTAATAATGAGCAGCATGTGTGAGGTGGCACATTCTGTGGGGTGACATTTTCACATACAGTCTGACATAAATCTATCTGATCTGTGTGTTATGAGCAGTGTGTGAGGTGGCACATTCTGTGCGGTGACATTTTCATATACACTCTGAAATAAATCTCTCTCCTATCTGCCTATACACTGAGAGGAATCTATCTGATCTGTGTGTTATGAGCAGCGTGTGTGAGGTGGCACATTCTGTGGGGTGACATTTTCACATACAGTCTGAGATAAATCTCTCTCCTATCTGCCTATACACAGAGAGGAATCTATCTGATCTCTGTGATATGAGCAGCGTGTGTGTGTGTGTGTGTGTGTGTGTGTGTGTGTGTGTGTGTGTGTGTGTGTGTGTGTGTGTGTGTGTGAGAGAGAGGTGACATTTTCACATAGGAGAGAGATTTATCTCAGACTGTATCTGCCTATACACTGAGAGGAATCTATCTGATCTGTGTGTTATGAGCAGCGTGTGTGAGGTGGCACATTCTGTGGGGTGACATTTTCACATACAGTCTGAGATAAATCTCTCTCCTATCTGCCTATACACAGAGAGGAATCTATCTGATCTCTGTGATATGAGCAGCGTGTGTGTGTGTGTGTGTGTGTGTGTGTGTGTGTGTGTGAGAGAGAGGTGACATTTTCACATAGGAGAGAGATTTATCTCAGACTGTATCTGCCTATACACTGAGAGGAATCTATCTGATCTGTGTGTTATGAGCAGCGTGTGTGAGGTGGCACATTCTGTGGGGTGACATTTTCACATACAGTCTGAGATAAATCTCTCCACTATCTGCCTATACACTGAGGAAACGTTGCATGGTTACCTCTGCGTGGTGTTTCCTGGGTAACGCAAAGAAAAATGCAAAATGGTAAACATATGTTTTTCCTCGGTATCTCTAAAGTAACCACGACTTCATAAGATTTTCCCTGTGAACACCAGATAAACACCAGTACCAATTTAACTCGGGCGAAGCCGGGTATATCAGCTAGTTTTCTAATACAACCTGGTACACACAATGAAAGTGCAAGTGACCAAGACAGCGGGACTAAAAAGTCACTTTTTTACCTTCTGATCCTGATCAAGGTTAAGGGAAGTCCCTTTGCAAAGAATTTGGTGGTGGCCCCTTCTCAGGAGTAGTTGGATATATGCTGATGGAAAAAAAATGTAATGACAACCTATTCTTTACGCAGATAACTGATGTCATCTAGGAGATAAGCAGATCCAGGTGTATCTGGTAGTTGTGTATAGGGAACCTATCACCACTGAATGGTACCATAAACTAAGTTAAGGCACTGTTCAGTCAGGTGACACAGAGAGAGGGATGTATTTTCCAATTGGATGTGCAGCCATTTATGATCACTCTATGAGTATGATCAGTCCGTTGTGAATCCACCTAACAATTGCCTTATGAATCCCATATTTGGTCATTTTTTCAATAAGGATGGAATGAGATACTTTGTTGGATGCTTTGCTAAGGTCGAGATATAGTATATCTATTGCATTTCCCTGATCAACCCAGTCTGTGATTCTGTCATAGAACTAAAGTTGATTCATCTGGCATGGATTGTTTGTTACAAACCCATGCTGGCTCTGGTTAATTACTTCATTCTCATCCAAGTGCTTGCATACATGCTGTTTAATAATTTATTCAAAGATCTTTCCCAGTATAGAAGTCAGGCTCACAGGCCTGTAGTTTTCTGGGTCCACCTTCTTCCCTTTTTTCAAGACTGATTCAACATTTGCCCTTCTTCAATTTTCTGGGACTTCTCTTGTTTTCCAGGAATTTTCAAAGACTACAGTGAATAGTTCAGCAATTACCCGTGCTGCTTCCCTTTTCAGTAATCTAGGATTTAATTTGGCTAAGTGTTCCCTCACTATCTTTCTGTTTATAGATAGCCTGCATTCTTAGATTCTCTCAATAGCACAGGGATAATCAGTTTATGTTGTGTTTACTTTCTGAGAGAAAACCAATACAAAATAACATTGCTCTTTGGGCACTGCTGGCCAAAACATAAAAATCGTCCCTCACTTTTATCAGTAGTTCTCCATGGGGGAGTGCTGATAGCATTGTTTTCCCCATGGAGAACAAAGGATCTGAGCATAGCTAATAGCCTTGGGCTATTAGCCTGTGCTCAGTGAAGGCTTCATTAACATACATAATTGACATTTAAGTAACTGAGAAGCTACTTGAATACCAATTATTTTTTATGCAAAATAATCGCTCAAAGCTGTCACTCAAACTGTCATTTGAGTGATCTTTGAGAAATTATCTGCTTGTGTAAATGGGCCTTAAGAAAGATTGTTCGGGATATAAGACAGTTGGGATCTGTTATCCCAGTTCCTGTAGAGGAACAGAGTTTTGGTTATTACTCTTAATTTTTGGTTGCTAAGTCTAAAGGCTGGTTTACACGGGACGATGATTGCTCAAAGATCGCTCAAATGACAGTTTGAGTGATCATTTTGCATAAAAATTAATTGGTATTTAAGTAGCTACGCAGCTACTTAAATACCAATTGGGTATGCAAATGAAGCCTTCACTGAAGGCAGGCTAATAGCCTGAGGCTATTATCTGCACTCAGATCCTTTGTTCTCCACAGCGAAACAATGCTATCAGCACTCCCCGTGGAGAACTACTGATAAAAGTGAGGGACGATTTTTATGTTTCGGCCAGCAGTGCCCGAAAAGCAGATGATGGGCGCACATTTACACACACCGATTATCGCTAAAACGATCGCCGATTTTGCGATCATCGGCTGGTGTAAATGGGCCTTAATGGTTCCTTCAGAATAATACTTAATTTAAAAGCCCTTAATCAGTATATGTCTGATTTTAAATATAAAATAGAGCCCATTAGATCCACAATTCCCTCAATTAGTCAGTCCAGTGTCATGTGTACAATTGATCTTAAAGACTCCTACTACCATATTCCCATTTATCCATCATACCAAAGTTTCTCAGATTTGCAGTTAAAATGGGTTCAAAAATACGCCAATTTCAGTTTCCGGCTGCTCTTCAGCATATATTCTGCTCCTAGAGTTTTTCCAAGGTTATGATTGAACCAATTGGTTTTCTTAGAGGTATGGGGATTAATATAATTCCTTATCTCGATGACCTCCTAATTATCTCGGGCAGTTTGGACTCTATGGAGAGTCACCTGGGGCAGACACTTAGGCCTCATGTCCACTCAAAAAATACAATCCGCGCAGAATCTGCCGCGGATTTCCGCGGCAGATTCCGTGCGGATTTGCTTTAAATGGCATTTTTTGCATGCAGATATCCGCACACATTGCTATCAATGTGATAGCAATGTTGCCGATCCGCGCGGATTCCGCGGCAAATGGAGCATGCCGCGTTTTTTCTCCCGCGCATGAAAAACACAATTCTTTTAAAATGCCATCCGGGGGTGCAAAAATCAATTTTATGGACCCGCAGATGGAAATGATTCCCTATAGGCAAAATCAGCTGCAGATTCCATTACCCAGTGGACATGAGGCCTTACACTACTTTTCAAGTTGGGTTAGCTTATCAATAGAGATGAGCGAGCACCAAAATGCTTGAGTGCTCGTTACTCAAGTCGAACTTTCAGTGATGCTCGAGAGTTCGTTTCGAGTAACGAACCCCATTGAAGTCAATGGGCGACTCGAGCATTTTTGTATATGACTGGTGCTCCGCTAAGGTTTTCATTTGTGAAAATCTTAGCAAATCACCAAAGTCATGTAAAAAACACAGAAATGGATAGGGCAGGCGAGGAGCAACATGCAGGGCTGCATTTCGGGCTCCGAGGTCTCACTATTAAGCCACAATAGTGGCAAGAGTGAGACCCCCCCCCCACACTGTCAGCATAACGATCGTTCTCCTCTGCCACAGCTGTAACAGCTGTGGCAGAGAAGAACGATGTTAGCCCATTGAATGCAATGGAGCCGGCAATGCAGCCGCCTCCATTGAAAGCAATGGGCTGCTGGCGAGCGCGGGATGAATTTTCGGGAAGGGCTTAAAAATATAAGCCCTTACCTGAAAAAGAAAGATTTTAGTGTAAAAAAGAATAAAAATGCAGGCATTCTCTTCAATGGAGCCGCTGCTGCTGCTGGCGACTCCATTGAAGACAATGGTCTGCTGGCACACCTGAATTCTTTTTCAGGGAAGGACTTTACATATAAGCCATTCCCTGGAAATGAATTAAAAGTGATTTAAAAAACAAAAAAAATAGATACTCGCCTCCCTTCAGCTGGCGGGGCACAGCCGCGTCTTCTCCTGCTGTCCCCTGCACTGTGGTGCTGAACTGCTGTCATTCAGCTGAGAGCTGCGCTGAGCCAATCAGAGGCAGCATTCACTCACCCATTCATGAATTCATGAATGGGTGTGAGTGAGATCTGCCTCTGATTGGTCAGGCTGTGACCAATCAGAGGCAGCTCATTCAGCAGGCGGGGATTTTAAATCCCCGGCTGCTGAATACTACAGAGAGCAGTTCGGAGAACTGCCAGCTGGCCGCAGCTGAACTCCGTCTGCCGGGACCAGGTGAGTATATATATATATATATATATATTTTTTTTTTTATTTTTTTATTTTTACACATTTCTGGATGAATTGCAGGGAAGGGCTTATATATTTAAGCCCTTCCCGAAAATTCATTGTGCGATCGCCGGCAGCCCATTGCTTTCAATGGAGCCGGCTGTATTGCCGACTCCATTGAATTCAAAGGGCTAACATCGTTCTGCCGGGACAAGGTGAGTATATATATATTTTTTTTACTTTTTTCACATTTTAGGATGATTTTCAGGTAAGGGCTTATATTTTTAAGCCCTTCCCGAAAATTCATCCCGCGCTAGCTGGCAGCCCATTGCTTTCAATGGAGCCGGCTGTATTGCCGGCTCCATTGAATTCAATGGTCAGTGCTCATTTAATCGAGACGAGCACCGCGTGGTACTCATCTCGAGTAACGAGCATCTCGAGCACCCTAATACTCGAACGAGCATCAAGCTCGGACGAGTATGCTCGCTCATCTCTACTTATCAACTTTAAGAAATCCAGCCTAAATCCAGACACTCAAAAGATCTTTCTCTAAGTTCTCCTCAACTCCTCAAAAGGTTATTCCTTTTTGCCTCAATTAAAAAGTGAAGATATTATCTTCTTGTGAGAATTGGCTAATTCAAGGAGTCATAGACCAAGTTCTTCCAAAGCATGCAGGGTGTTTATTTAAAGCTGTTTGATCATGTAAAGATGGACTAAGTCCATAAGTCCACAGATATGTTCCTTACACAGTCCTGGCTCAACTAACAAAAGAAATGAACTTCACACTAATTGCTCAGGTGACCTTTTTAGCATGTGTGCAAGTTCTGTGTGCATTCATCCCTTTCTCTTAAAATGCTTCCTCTTCTTCCTTCTTTTAGGGATTGTTAACGATTTGTGCTTTTTGAATCGCATTTTACAACATTTTACATCCTTCTTGGACATTTCTGTCCTTAAGAATATCCAGACATCGGATCCTTCCTACCCTCCATTGGAGTCCAATAAAAATCTAAATAATGTACTTGGATTAATTTGCTTCAATACTAGAAAATCCCATGACCTCTCATAATGCAAAGTTTTCAATTATTTTACGCTGTAAGCAGTACAGAATTGTAACATATTTTGCATAGGTATTTTAATGGTAATCAAATGTCGGCATATGCTACATAGCCAAAGCAAGGGCTGATGGAGTAGCCAGTGACTAGTTGCCAAATGTGCATGTTTACTTCAGTATTGGTAGGGAAGTAAAATGCTGCCAGACCCCTTGAGCAGCAGCTTAACTGTCACATCAGAGACATGTCTGAACCGTCTTTTCCACAACATCAGCCACTCTGGTACAGTTGGGAGGCCTAATCTGGTATTTCTTCCATGTGTGCTATCAGGATACACATTAGATCCTTCTCTAACATAGGTATGTTGACTAACACTTTATCTAATGCATTTGCCTATCTTCTCCTGGCTCCTCCAGTACCCCAGGTCACCTCAGAGCAAGCCAGCTGGATCCTCTTCTTCCGGTGACGAAGCGTACATTGCCAGCATTTTCCTTCCTGCAGGTCAATGTACACTATGTCTCTAGTGACATAGCATTCACTGCCGATCCTTGGCAGCCTGCTTTAGGGCATACCCATGGGGTCTTGCTGCTATACATACAGTATGAACACTAGCCACGAGCCCCGGCGCATGCGCACTAAAGCAGGCTGCTGAGGATCAACATTCCCTGCTAGGCAGTGCACGCTACATCACTAGTGATCTTGTGAATCTAGTGAAGACTGCCTGGGGAGGAATAGGTAAGTACAGAATTATTTTTTTTCTTTAATGACAGAACCCCTTTAAGTAATCCTCTAGGCATGTGCTGCCACTGATAAAGGCAAGTTTCTCACAAACTACTGCACAGATACACACGGCAGACATATCAATGTAATCAGTGTGCCTGTCACTAGTTTATGCTGCGAACAGAGAGGGGTGCAAGAAGATGGTGACAGTCTATTTAAGTACCAAACTAAGCAATGTCCCTGGGGGTTAAAGTTCCCTATTTAGAGAAAATGTGAGCAGCAGACTGTTACGGCACTCTGCCCCCCGAGCGCCAGTTGGGGTGCCCTGATCTCCTGCACCCCACTGTCCCTGCCTACTTGCCTCGGCCCTGGCTAACCCCAGGCGGACAACTGGGCGGCAGTCCCTGCACTGGCTAGGGACCTGGCGACTGCCTAGCTGGAACTACTAACAGGGGACAGAGTGCCGACAGAAGAGGCAGGTGTAACAAACCAACAAAACTTACAAGTACAAGCAGGGCTGGAGATGGAGCTCACAGGCAGATAGACAGGACCCGAATAGCAACTAGTGCTGACTGGGACAGACCAGACTAGGGGCTAACAGGACCAACAGAAACAGGCTGAGAAAGGATAGCAGGGCTGACAGACAACTAGTGACTGGCTGAGGTAAACTGCAGACAGACTGACTAGCTGAAAGCAGAACCAATAACTGGCAGTGAGCTCACATCACTGCCAGTCTCTTAACCACAAGGTTCCGCCCCCGGGCGGAGAGTGGGAGGAGGCAACTCCACCCACTGCTGTATAAGACGAACGGAGGAGTGCGGGCGGCACCCTACGGGTGGACACGCCCATGCCGCCGCCCACCGGCCGTCCCAAGCTGCTGGGATAACCTCGACACAGGGCTCCAGGCTGCTGGAGCCGACGCCGGAGCGACGCGCGCCGACTGCGGGATCCCGTGCCGCGCTGTATGGTAACATTACCCCCCCTCTGACGGGGGACCTCCGGGCCCCCGGAAACTCGACCAGGCTTATCCAGGAGGCGGCTGCGAAAACGCTGTACCAACCCGAGAATGTGACCCACCTGGGCGGTCACCATGGGCTGATCCTCAGGTCCATGACTTCGGTAGTCTGTGGCTGCCCCATTTCCTTCAGGGCCAACCGTTGACATATCGTCATGTTTCAGGTCGTCTTCTGAGTCAATGTCCAACCATTCACCACTGTCTTTTGACCCATCCTCGCTACCAATGACGCTGCCTTCAAAATCTGAGGCATCTCCAACTTTAAAATCACTGTCATCTGAGCTATCATACTCCAAAAAACTCTTCCGGGCCCCCAAATATTGTAAGGTTCCTGTAGCCCGGCGAGAATCCAGGATCTCCTGGGCCTCGTATTCAACTTCATCACGGACCGGGGTGGGCGGCGGGGGACCGGAGGTGGGCATCACCGAAGGGACAACAGGTTTCGACACAGACTTATGGAACCCCCTGCGACCCCTCCTTTTGCGATTTCCAGAGGACCGGTACCCCTTCTGTCCCGCCCTGTACGGCTCAACCACCGACAGACTCTCCTCACAACGCAACTGCATACGAGACCCCACCCCTTTCTTCCGTCCCCCCTGCAGGGCATCGGTGGCGACATCAGCAGCAGGGCAGGCGGACGGGGTGTGAAGGTAAGTGGGACCTCGGGGACTGAGTGCGGTCTCGACTGAGCAGGGAGGATGGGAAGCGCGATGGCTATGGCAGAACGGGCCCCACTGGGTTAGCTCCCCAGTGGCCCAATCGAATTGGGGGTTATGCAACGCCAGCCACGGCATCCCTAGTACCATGTCTACCGACATTTTCTCCATTACCAGGAATGATAGACCTTCCGAATGGCGACCCCCCACAGTGAGTTGTAACACTGGGGTCCTCCATCGTACCAAGCCCGAAGCCAGAGGAGTAGCATCAATGCTAGCAAAACGAATTGGCGTCTTCAGCGCCAAAAATTCCGCCCTCAGGGGCTCAACAAGACGCATGCTTACCAGGTTAGCGGCTGCTCCGGAATCAATAAATGCCTGCCCTAGGCGGGAGAAGTTCCGGAATCTAACCTGGCAGGGTATTAGAAGTCTAGGACGTACCTGTGGTCCTAGGCGACCCTCCCTGCAATCGCCTAGGACTGGGAGTCTTTCTGCCGATTCGGACTGTGGGCGCTGAGGCCTCAGGGGGCAGGTTATCACCCGATGTCCAGCTTTCCCGCAGTAGAGGCAGAGATGATGCAATAACCGAACTCGGCGTCGCTCCTTGGGGTCCAGCGGGTCCAGTTCCATAGGTTCGGGAACAGAGACTGGTACGGAAGAGGAAGGAACCGGACAAACGACCTCCCTGACTCTACTGGTCTGCCTGTCCTGCTTCCCAGCCCTGAGCCTCCTATCTGCCTTCACCGCTAGCTCCATGGCCTCCTTTAAGGACCCGGGAATGGGATGGGAGATCAACAGCTCTTTGACCGCGTCCGAGAGACCCTGCAGAAAAACGTCCTTCAGGGCACTCTCGTTCCATGCAGTGTCGCCCGCATAGCGTCTGAAACTGGAGCAATAATCCTCCACACAAAGCGACCCCTGATGCAGCGCCAGCAACCGTGAAACCGCCAACCCCACTCGGTCCGGCTCATCGAAGATGCCCCCGAGTTCCTGAAAAAAGGAGTCCACCGACTGCAGGGAGGGGGAACCCTCGGGAATAGAAAAGGCCCAAGTCTGGGCAGAGCCCCGCAGCAGGGACATTATAAGCCCGACCCTCTGGGCCTCTGAGCCCGAAGAACAGGGACGCATCCGAAAAAACAGGCGACACGCCTGTTGAAAAACGAAAAACTTGTTCCTCTCCCCAGAGAACACCTCGGGGAGAGGGCACTTGGGTTCGGGACTGGTAAAGGCGTTCTGCCCCTGCGACAACGCCCACTGCTCCTGGGCCACCATGCGAGCTGACAAATCCCGGATCACCGGCACCAGGTCTTGCAGCTGGTTTGCAAGGGCGCTGATCGCCGCCATGAAAAAAAAGGTATTTTAAGGGCCAGTTATTATGTTACGGCACTCTGCCCCCCGAGCGCCAGTTGGGGTGCCCTGATCTCCTGCACCCCACTGTCCCTGCCTACTTGCCTCGGCCCTGGCTAACCCCAGGCGGACAACTGGGCGGCAGTCCCTGCACTGGCTAGGGACCTGGCGACTGCCTAGCTGGAACTACTAACAGGGGACAGAGTGCCGACAGAAGAGGCAGGTGTAACAAACCAACAAAACTTACAAGTACAAGCAGGGCTGGAGATGGAGCTCACAGGCAGATAGACAGGACCCGAATAGCAACTAGTGCTGACTGGGACAGACCAGACTAGGGGCTAACAGGACCAACAGAAACAGGCTGAGAAAGGATAGCAGGGCTGACAGACAACTAGTGACTGGCTGAGGTAAACTGCAGACAGACTGACTAGCTGAAAGCAGAACCAATAACTGGCAGTGAGCTCACATCACTGCCAGTCTCTTAACCACAAGGTTCCGCCCCCGGGCGGAGAGTGGGAGGAGGCAACTCCACCCACTGCTGTATAAGACGAACGGAGGAGTGCGGGCGGCACCCTACGGGTGGACACGCCCATGCCGCCGCCCACCGGCCGTCCCAAGCTGCTGGGATAACCTCGACACAGGGCTCCAGGCTGCTGGAGCCGACGCCGGAGCGACGCGCGCCGACTGCGGGATCCCGTGCCGCGCTGTATGGTAACACAGACCTTGAACTGACGGTACATTTTCTTTGTATAGTAATGCAGAACAATAGATACCACAGACTGTAAAATAGATGGTATACAAGTTGCAGCACAGTAATGACTAGTAATTTGTAAGGACTGACATTCAAAATTAGTTTTGTGATACAAATTCTGCTGTTTTTGAGGCAAAAGTATTGGTAAATAGAATTATATGGGTATTTTATCTGTCTGCTGTTTAAATTGGATTTGCTTCAAATATTGCAACATTAAGGACAAACAAGATTTGCTGTGACTAATTTTTGTGCATGTGGCTAAAAAGGCTGGAAGAGTTCACATTAGCAATGTATAAAAAGCCTTGGGCCTGATGCCCACGGATGGATTTATGCCGCGTTCCCCGCAGTGGAATAACGCAGCTATTAGGTTCTATTGAACCCGATAGCTCAATCCTCATAAGCGGGATTCTGCCGCGGATTTACGCCGCGGAAAAAAAAACCTCGGGGCATGCTCTATTTTACTGTGTTTTTCCGCGGTGGGAGGTCTACATTAATAGAGTATTAATGGAGACCACAGAAAAACGTGGTAAAAAGTGCGCTTTTTCCACGATCACCAGCAGGGACTTTTTTTGTTTATCCCCGTGGGATTCCTGCGGCGTAAAACCTCAGGCGTATCCCGCTCTGTCCGTGGGCATGAACCCTTAGGCAGTGAAAATTTAAAGTGCCACTAGGGTGAAAATACATTTTTCCATTCCTGCCTCCCTCATCTGATTGCCCCATGTTGATCAAAGAAATCCCCAATGAGGTAGAAGCTAATTTACCCCACTTATGGTGTCGGGAAGGAATTTTTCTCCCCTAATGGCAGTCAGAATAATCCCTGGATCAACGCTCTTCAAAGAAAAGTTCCTTCCTGACTCCAAGTTCAGCTGTTGGAAGATTCCAGGATCAACAACCCTTCTGGTTATTTAATATCTATATCCTGTAATGTCGTAGTGCTCTAAAAAGGCATCTAGTCCCCTCTTAAACCTCTCTATTTATTTTGCCATCACCACGTCTTCAGGCAGAGAGTTCCACAGTCTCACTGCTCTTACAGTAAAGAACCCCCTTCTGTGTTGGTGATGAAACCTGCTTTCTTCTAGACGTAGAGGATGCCCCTTTTGTTACCATCGCAGTTCTGGGTATAAACAGATCATGGGAGAGATCCTTGTATTGCTCCCTAATGTATTCATACATACTTATTTGGTGGCCCCTAACCGTATTTTTTCCAGGGTGAATAATCCTAATTTTGATAGCCTCTTTGGGTATTCTAGTCCTCCTATTCCATTTATTAATTTAGTTGCCCTTCTTTGAACCCCCTCAAGCACTGCAACATCTTTCCTGAGCACCAGTGTCCAGAACTGCATACTGTATTCCATGTGAGGTCTGACAAGTGCCTTATATAATGGAAGAATGATGTTCTTGTCCCTCGACACTATACCTCTTTTAATGCACCCCAAGACTTTATTTGCCTTTGCAGCAGCTGACTGGCATTGATTGCTTCAGTTAAGTCTACAGTCAACTAGTACCCCCAGGTTTTTCTCCATATCACTTTTCCCTAGCACTACCTCATTTAGTGTATACTAGCCCGGGTACCTGATACAAAACGGTCCAATACAAAATGTGACATTTTAAGTAAGAAAAGATGATATCCCCCATTGCTCAATTTCTTTGTCACGCCAAATGATTTCCTGGAAAATGAGAAAGTACAACTCATGTTTTCAAATGACATGTTTAGATCCGGAAGATGACCCTGACATAAGAGTCTCTAGTAGTTTAGGAGGAGTTCTAAGCATTGATAGTAAAACCTTTCCACCACAGCAACATAGTCCAGGGGTCTCCTTGGGCCACTTTAAAGCATCACAATATGAACATGGTTTGTTCATTTGGCTAATAGAAAGCTGGGATGACCCTCGTAGTTTGCATTGTATCTAAAAGCTTCCCCCTCCAAGAATTTCCATGCTCTTCTTCTCAAAATTGAGTTTCTCTCTTGGTCTGAAGAATGTCAGGCATGCTTCGCTTCATCAGTTTCTACAGTTAGAGCAACCGCTTGTCACTTGTGTTGATTCTCGAGTTGGCCATTAGTTTGCTCCACCATCTCAGCTAGTCAAGCAGCGGAATGTCGAGTGCTTTGATTCTCGAGTTGGGCGTCAGTTTGCTCCAGCGCTGCAGCTACTTGAGCGGCTGCTACTTTAAGTGCGGCTGTTGTCCTTCTGCCCAAACAGGTCCTTCGCTTGCTTGGCATCTTATATCTAAAACACAAAATCTGTTTGTGTCATATACAATTCCCAGTTCTGGTCCGATTTGAGTAAAATTTGGCATTTTTTGTTACCAATAGCAACCAATCGTAGTTCAGCTTTCATTTGTTATACTGCTGAGGTAAAATGAAAGCTGCGCCGTCATTGGTTGCTATATATTATACTGCTGAGGTAAAATAAAAGCTGTGCTGTGATTGGTGCTGAGGTAAAACAAAAGCTGCTCTGTGATTGGTTGTTATGGGTATCCAAAACAGTTTTTTACTGTTTGTTGATTTCCTGTTAGACAGTTTTGATAACTGAGGGCCGATGTTCATAAATTTGCTCCATGTATTCCTGTCTGGGGACAGATCATTTTTGGAAACTGTTATCCACACGGACACCCCAGCAGAATTAGGAAGGACAAAGTGGACAAAAGATTGGTGGCTCCATGCCACACCATTGGGGACAAATTTCTGGAGCTTCAACCACAAAACCATAAGACCTAGTTAAAGAAAAATGTTTTTAGAATTATAGATCAGCTAATTTATAATTTGTGGTGTATGGCACTTGGATGAAGAATAATAGCCAACTGGTCAGGGAAGGTTTCTTTATCTTCAACTCAAGACAGAGTTACATGCAAGGTTTCTAACATGATCCAGCAATTTAGCAGATCAAAGTCCTTTCATTTGCAATACAGACAGCTGAGATACACAATAAAATCTCTAGTTCTAGCACAGGAAGGGAAACGTACACTTGCGCAGGAGAGTCTACTTACGTGGGAGGAAATCTTAAGACAATAAAAAAAGCTAGAGAATTATTACCCCATGACAGAAGACAGTGAAGACATACCAAACTAAACCTATGTGTATTGCAGGCTTTTTTTCATTTACATGCATTTTGGGGAGGTTACTGTTTGCTCATTGGCCAGCTGTTTGCTGGGATTTTACATGAGACAGTAACAGTTATTCCTCTCAACTTTCCTCTGTTATGCAAAGCATGCATATGTTTTTTTAAAAGGGAGAGAGAAAGAAACTTCTTTGAGACACCTCTGGTGGCTTATCTGGCTTGAATAAAGGGATTGGGCCTGTTGAAATTTAATATGGCCAATACCTTTTTTTTTTCTGTCATTTGGTAAAAGAATGTTGGCCAAGCACCTAATATACACTAGATAGACAGTATCAGGTAACCACCAAGAATTGAACTACAAGTTGCTTACGAGATGGTACCGTACTCCCGCAAGATTGGCTAAATTCTACACAGGGGTGTCGGACCAATGCTGGAGATGCTTGACGAAAACCGGGACACTTACACACATATGGTGGGCGTGCTCCCAAGTCTCGCCTCTCTGGAAGGCGGTGGAGGAATTATACAATGCCTTAACCAGAGAATCTTTAACACTCACTCCCGAAATTGCCCTCCTGTCAGTTCTACCGGGGTCAATAGGGACAAATAAGAAAAGAATTCTCCGATTCTTTTTGCTAGCGACAAGGGTATCAATCCCCCGTCTATGGATATCGCAAACCCCGCCCTCCAGACTTAGTTGGGTGACAGCGCTTGATGAGATTAGCCATATGGAGGAGTTGAGAGCAAGCGACGATAACAAATATACATCCTATCATGCGATTTGGGAGCCATGGCTGACTTTCCGAAGGTCAGTAGACTTTAATGGGTGGCTGCGGGGAGGCGACTCGCCCAACCAATAAATAAACTAGGGACTAACGGGCGCACCGAGATCCGAGGTATAAAGAGGTATTCTTTACCCCCCTGTACTCTTTCTTCTTACCAATCCTACCCCATCTGTTTACCCTTTTTTCTTCTTTCTCTTACTATCTTACATTTTTTTTTTCTCCCAACACACCATATGATCAGTTCACAAGCAATGTTATCAAAAGTTATATTGGGATCCGACGACCGCCACGTCCTGGTCACGCGTGGGGCGGGGCGGAAGCCGGATAACAGAACGAAAGTAAGTTAATGCAGTTACAATGTTGACAGTTTCAATTAATTAAGAAACAACGTTAGACACGAAGATAAATTCAGCTGGAGGACAGCGTTGAAGGTTAAGGAGATATTTGTTGTGAAAAATGAGAACAGATAAACAATGTATGTTAAACGTTAATTTCAGTTTAATTATCATAAGTTAAATTGGATCCAGGAGCGACATGAAAAGAAATGTTGTGTGTTGTATCTTGTAAAAAACCTTAATAAAATACTATTGAACATAATATACACTAGATGGTTGGCTGGTTACAATCACCATGTGATACTGCACTGACAACACTTATCTCAGTGTCTGCTTGGTGGAAGGTTTGCAGCAGCACTCAATATATATTCCCCACAGGGAGAGGTGGAAAAAATGCCAGCTACTAATGTGAGTCTGAGCCCCAAGACTCAAAAGTCAGATCCAGAAATATAGAAGAATAGTGGCAGCATACAATAATATCATATATATGATAGAAAGAGATGTTACTTTGATGCTTGGAATATTTTCTGTAAATCTAGAGAAAGGAAATGTATTATTACTTTTGCATCTGCTCCATTATTCTAAGTGACATTAAAATGAAATGGTGAAAAATGGGTTGTGTGATGCGTGCAAAATGAATGAAGGGAACCTTATAATCTCTTATGGAGATGTTTGAAAATGAGATGTTATTGGATAGAGATTATTTACTATATTCAAAGCATCATACCGTATGTATTTCCTGAGATCCAACTAGTATATTTAAAGTGACATATTCAAAATATCTAGGAAGAAAAAAAAAACAATGAGGCTCTCGTTATTGCCCACAAAATAATTTTATGTAGTTGGATATTTGAAAAAGACTAGAGATGAGCGAGCACCAAAATGCTCGGGTGCTCGTTACTCGAGACGAACTTTTCGCGATGCTCGAGGGTTCGTTTCGAATAACGAACCCCATTGAAGTCAATGGGCGACCCGAGCATTTTTGTATTTCGCCGATGCTCGCTAAGGTTTCCTTGTGTGAAAATCTGGGCAATTCAAGAAAGTGATGGGAACGACACAGCAACGGATAGGGCAGGCGAGGGGCTACATGTTGGGCTGCATCTCAAGTTCACAGGTCCCACTATTAAGCCACAATAGCGGCAAGAGTGGGGCCCCCCCCCTCCCAACAATTTTTACTTCTGAAAAGCCCTCATTAGCAATACATACCTTAGCTAAGCACCACTCTACCTCCAACAAAGCACAATCACTGCCTCCATGACACTCCGCTGCCACTTCTCCTGGGTTACATGCTGCCCAACCTCCCCGCACGACCCAGTGTCCACAGCGCACACCAAACTGTCCCTGCCCAGCCTTCAGCTGCCCTCATGCCACGCCACACTCATGTCTATTTATAAGTGCGTCTGCCACAGGAAAAGCAGGCACACACTGCAGAGGGTTGGCACGGCTAGGCAGCGACCCTCTTTAAAAGGGGCGGGGCGATAGCCCACAATGCTGTACAGAAGCAATGAGAAATATAATCCTGTGCCACCGCCATCAGGAGCTGCACACGTGGGCATAGCAATGGGGAACCTATGTGCCACACACTATTCATTCTGTCAAGGTTTCTGCATGCCCCAGTCAGACCGGGCTTTTTAATTCATAGACACAGGCAGGTACAACTCCCTATTGTGAAGTCCCTGTGGACTGACAGCATGGGTGGCTCCCTGGAACCCACCGGCGGTACATAAAAATATCCCATTGCAGTGCCCATCACAGCTGAGGTAGTAATGTCATGTTTAATGCAGGTGGGCTTCGGCCCACACTGCATGCCCCAGTCAGACTGGGGTTCCTTAGAAGTGGAAACAGATGCATTTACAACTCCCTGTGGACCCACAGCATGGGTGGGTGCCAGGAAGCCACCGGCGGTACATAAATATATCCCATTGCATTGCCCAACACAGCTGAGGTAGTAATGTCGTGCTTAATGCAGGTGGGCTTCGGCCCACACTGCATGCCCCAGTCAGACTGGGGTTCTTTACAAGTGGAAACAGATGCATTTATAATTCCCTGTGGACCCACAGCATGGGTGGGTGCCAGGAAGCCACCGGCGGTACATAAATATATCCCATTGCATTGCCCAACACAGCTGAGGTAGTAATGTCGTGCTTAATGCAGGTGGGCTAAAAATTAATTTGATTACACTGTAGGCGAGGGCCCCCAAAAATTGGTGTACCAACAGCACTAATGTACCTGAGAAAAATTGCCCATGCCCAACCGAGAGGGCAGGTGAAACCCATTAATGGCTTTGGTTAATGTGGCTTAATTGGTAACTAGGCCTGGAGGCAGCCCAGTTAAAATAAAAATTGGTTGAGGTGAAAGTTTCAACGCTTTAATGAGCATTGAAACGTATAAAAATTGTTTAGAAAAATTATATGACTGAGCCTTGTGGGCCTAAGAAAAATTGCAATTGCAATTTTACCTGTGGCTCACCATCAGGGCCACAGGCTTTATCTGCTTGTTATTTTACTCTATGTTTGGCACACTAGGTAGCCTTATCTTGGGGACCTATTGTTTGAGCAGAAAAATTTGTTGAAGCCTATTTTTGGCTGCCTGCTTGAATATTAGATTGGTTGTCTGAACTTTTGATAGGAGTCTAGCATTTCTACATTAGTGTTGCTGACATTGCAACACTTTTAGGAGGATAGGTATGCAGCTTTAAATACAGGATCCTCTTTAGCTGACCTATCTGAACATGCACCTGACTTTTCATTAATGTCAGTGCATATGACTAGAAGTTCTACATTAGTGCTGCTAACATTGCAACACTTGTAGGAGGATAGGTATACAGCGCTAAATACAGGATCCTTATAGCTGACATATCTAAACACGCATCTGACTTGTGACTACTGTCAATGCACAAGTTCTTTATCCGAGTCTTCCTTCCTTCTTTACCAACATAGCCACTATACCATCGTACCGTGCTGGCTTTTTGTCTAACGGTGTCTGGTATATATATATACCTGTTGGCGACATCTTCGCAGACAACCCACTTTCTTGCCAATTTAATCCTACTGATTATATATCCTAAAAGAGGAAGATAGCTTAGTCAATTAAATGATTGACGCTATTAATCCCACTAAAGATTTTTTGGTCAAATATACATCTGTGGCTCCTGATGAACCGCTCTAAAGCGAGCGGAGAAACGCGTTGAGCCGTATTTCTCTGTGACTTCACCGGTCATTCAGAGCCGTAGTTCTCTGCGACCTCTACATACGACTGTCACCAGTCATTCGGTGCAGGAACTCTGTATATGCACTAAAGTTATCCACTTATACTGACCATGCTATTGTGACCATCATCTACATTGGAGACATTGGATGCATAATTCAAACTTGCACCTAAATATATCTTCTCCTCTTTTTCGTGTTAATTTATGTTAGTACTGTTAGTCAGCCCGTATATGTTTTTAAGAGTTTCTAATAAACTATATTCTTTTAGTCTATACCTGTGAAGGGCTTTTAAGAAAAATTTACATATAGACTTCCCGTCTCTGTGATAAGAATAAGAAAAATTGCCCGTTCGGCGTGATTATGTGAGGTTTCAGGAGGAGGAGCAGGAGGAGGAGGAGGAATATTATACACAGATTGATGAAGCAAAAAGGTCCCCGTTTTGGATGGTGAGTGAGAACGATGCTTCCATCCGCGGGTGCAGCCTACGTATTGCTTAGGTATCGCTGCTGTCCACTGGTGGAGAAGAGAAGTCTGGGGAAATCCAGGCTTTGTTCATCTTGATGAGTGTAAGTCTGTCGGCACTGTCGGTTGACAGGTGGGTACGCTTATCCGTGATGATTCCCCCAGCCACACTAAACACACTCTCTGACAAGACGCTAGCCGCAGGACAAGCAAGCACCTCCAGGGCATACAGCGCGAGTTAAGGCCACGTGTCCAGCTTCAACACCCAGTAGTTGTAGGGGGCAGAGGCGTCACCGAGGACGGTGCTGCAATCGGCTACGTACTCCCTCACCATCCTTTTACAGTGCTCCCGCCAACTCAGCCTTGACTGGGGAGCGGTGACACAGTGTTGCTGGGGAGCCATAAAGCTGTCAAAGGCCTTAGAGAGTGTTCCCCTGCCTGCGCTGTACATGCTGCCTGATCTCTGCGCCTCCCCTGCTACCTGGGCCGCGGAAATGCGCCTTCGGCCACTAGCGCTGTCGGATGGGAAGTTTACCATCAGTTTGTCCACCAGCGCCCTGTGGTATAGCATCATTCTCGAACCCCTTTCCTCTTCGGGAATGAGAGTGCAAAGGCTCTCCTTATACCGTGGATCGAACAGTGTGTACACCCAGTAATCCGTAGTGGCCAGAATGCGTGTAACACGAGGGTCACGAGAAAGGCATCCTAACATGAAGTCAGCCATGTGTGCCAGGGTACCTGTACGCAACACATGGCTGTCCTCACTCGGAAGATCACTTTCAGGATCCTCCTCCTCCTCCTCCTCCTCTGGCCATACACGCTGAAAGGATGACAAGCAAGCTGCATCTGTACCCTCAGCAGTGGGCCAAGCTGTCTCTTCCCCCTCCTCCTCATGCTCCTCCCCCTCCTCCTCCTCCTCTGGCCATACACGCTGAAAGGATGACAGGCAAGCAGCATCTGTCCCCTCAGCAGTGGGCCAAGCTGTCTCTTCCCCCTCCTCATGCTCCTCCCCCTCCTCCTCAACGCGCTGAGATATAGACATGAGGTTGCTCTGACTATCCAGCGACATACTGTCTTCCCCCGCCTCCGTTTCTGATTCCAAAGCGTCTGCCTTTATGCTTTGCAGGGAACTTCTCAAGAGGCATAGCAGAGGAATGGTGACGCTAATGATTGCAGCATCCCCGCTCACCATCTGGGTAGACTCCTCAAATTTTCCAAGGACCTGGCAGATGGCTGCCAACCAGGCCCACTCTTCTGTAAATAATTGAGGAGGCTGACTCCCACTGCGCCGCCCATGTTGGAGTTGGTATTCCACTATAGCTCTACGCTGCTCATAGAGTCTGGCCAACATGTGGAGCGTTGAGTTCCACTGTGTGGGCACGTCGCACAGCAGTCGGTGCACTGGCAGATTAAACCGATGTTGCAGGGTCCGCAGGGTGGGAGCGTGCGTGTGGGATTTGCAGAAATGTGCGCAGAGCTGGCGCACCTTTCCGAGCAGGTATGACAAGTGGGGGTAGCTTTTCAGAAAGCGCTGAACCACCAAATTAAAGACATGGGCCAGGCATGGCACGTGCGTGAGACTGCCGAGCTGCAGAGCCGCCACCAGGTTACGGCCGTTGTCACACACGACCATGCCCGGTTGGAGGCTCAGGGGCGCAAGCCAGCGGTCGGTCTGCTCTGTCAGACGCTGCAGCAGTTCGTGGGCCGTGTGCCTCCTATCTCCTAAGCTGAGTAGTTTCAGCACGGCCTGCTGACGCTTGGCCACCGCTGTGCTGCCACGCCGCGTGACACCGACTGCTGGCGACGTGCTGCTGCTGCTGACACATCTTGATTGCGAGACAGAGGTTGCGTCGGAGGAGGGTGGTTTAGTGGAGGAAGCATACACCCCCGCAGATACCACCACCGAGCTGGGGCACGCAATTCGGGGGGTGGGTAGGACGTGAGTGGTCCCAGGCTCTGACTCTGTCCCAGCCTCCACTAAATTCACCCAATGTGCCGTCAGGGAGATATAGTGGCCCTGCCCGCCTGTGCTTGTCCACGTGTCTGTTGTTAAGTGGACCTTGGCAGTAACCGCGTTGGTGATGGCGCGTACAATGTTGCGGGAGACGTGGTCGTGCAGGGCTGGGACGGCACATCGGGAAAAGTAGTGGCGACTGGGAACCGAGTAGCGTGGGGCCGCCGCCGCCATCATGCTTTTGAAAGCCTCCGTTTCCACAAGCCTATACGGCAGCATCTCTAGGCTGATCAATTTTGCAATGTGCACGGTTAAGGCTTGAGCGTGCGGGTGCGTGGCGTCGTACTTGCGCTTGCGCTCAAACTGCGGCGCTAGCGACGTCTGGACGCTACGCTGAGAGACATTGCTGGATGGGGCCGAGGACAGCGGAGGTAAGGGTGTGGGTGCAGGCCAGGAGACGGTACTGCCTGTGTCCTCAGAGGGGGGTTGGATCTCAGTGGCAGGTTGGGGCACAGGGGGAGAGGCAGTGGTGCAAACCGGAGGCGGTGAACAGGCATCGTCCCACCTTGTGGGGTGGTTGGCCATCATATGCCTGCGCATGCTGGTGGTGGTGCCTCCCCAGCTGATCTTGGCGCGACAAAGGTTGCACACCACTGTTCGTCAGTCGTCAGGCGTCTCTGTGAAAAACTGCCACACCGTAGAGCACCTTGACCTCTGCAGGGTGGCATGGCGCGAGGGGGCGCTTTGGGAACCAGTTGGTGGATTATTCGGTCTGGCCCTGCCTCTACCCCTGGCCACCGCAGTGGCTCGGCCTGTGCCCTCACCCTGACTTGGGCCTCCGTGTCCTCGCCCGCCTCCACGTCCTATAGGCCTACCCCTCAGCATCGTGTATTAGCAGTAGTGCAGAAACAGAACGCTGTAATTAAATGTGCCGCTTATTGGCCTGTGGTTGGAGGCTGACTTCGTTTACGGAACCCCAGGAAATAATTTAGCGCAAGCCTGCTGTAACACTTAGCTGGCTGCGTATTTATTTGGAGAAATTTTACCCCCAGCACACACGGACCCAGAACACTGAGCACAGTGACAGGCAGGCCAAATAGATTTTTTTCTAATCTTTTTTTGCACAAGGACCACTGCGTATATTCAATCTATAAGATGTCTTCTGGCCCTGCCTACACAATTCTGTCCCTGTAGTATTACTGCAGGGCGCAATGCTCTGCACGGCCGATATAGCAAAAAAAAAAAAAAATGTGCAACACTGCTAAAAGCAGCCTCCACACTACTGCACACTGTTAGATGTGGCCCTAAGAAGGACCGTTGGGGTTCTTGAAGCCTACACTAACTCCTAACGCTCTCCCTACAGCAGCTCCAACACTATAGCACTGTCCCTCAGCTATCTCACAACGCATCTGAGGCGAGCCGCAGGAGGGGCCGATTTTTATACTCGGGTGACACCTGATCTCCCCAGCCACTCACAGCAGGGGGGTGGTATAGGGCTTGAACAACACAGGGGGAAGTTGTAATGCCTTCCCTGTCTTTCAATTGGCCAGAAAAGCGCGCTAACGTCTCAGAGAGGAAACTGAAAGTAACTCGAACATCGCGTGGTACTCGTTACGAGTAACGAGCATCTCGAACACGCTAATACTCGAACTAGTATCAAGCTCGGACGAGTACGTTCGCTCATCTCTAAAAAAGACCCTTCTTTCTTAGAATGAAAAACAGTTCTGACTATCAGTATATGATACATGAAAACTATATTATCAAGAAAGGAATATGCTAACAAGAATTTGAAGGCCATGGCTAAAGGCACTGTCTGATGTTGAAAGATATATATATATATATATATATATATATATATATATATAATATTTTTTTTATTTTTTTTTAAAGAGAGGGGCTCTGTTTTAAAGAGTGGGAGAGGGTGAGAAAAGAAAGAGAAACAAGTATTTTAACTATATCCTTCCCTTTTTAAATTCTAAAAGTGTAAACTGGTTGACCACTCAGGGAGGGAATAATCCTTACCTTTTAAAATGTGGTCTTTATGGCGGCATGACTTTATGGGGTTGAGAGTTACAAGAGAACAGGATTGAGCTGCAGTACTAAGCACAGTCCAATTCTTATGTACAGTGTGTGCCTGTGGCATCAATGTGAAGCTTCCCTAAAAGGGAAAAAAGCTTTCACAATGATATAATTATGCAAAACTATTTCACTATACAAATGGATGCTTGTTTTAAATTTTGTATATAGAACCCATGGTGTAATATCATCACATAGCCTTACATCTGTATTGAAAATCTCACACCACCATCATTTACATCTAATATAAAAAAAGCCTACAGGCTTTGTCTTGCACCACACTTTGATCCCTTTGCGTGACCTTTGGTGGATGATTTTGGTGTCATTAGATTTGTTACATCCTCACCACTGCCGTAAAATCATAAAATTAGAGTTTGATACATTGAGTGAGCTGTCAGGCCAGGTCAAAGTTCCCATGTTAAAGGGGTTGTCCCGCGAAAGCAAGTGGGGTTAAGCACTTCTGTATGGCCATATTAATGCACTTTGTAATATACATCGTGCATTAAATATTGGCCATACAGAAGGTATACACTTAACCCCTCCGGTGTTGGCGTCCCCGTCTCCACGGCGCCGACCGAAGCCTTCTTCTGCCTGGATTAGACGCGCTTGCGCAGTCTGCTTCTTCTGTCCCGCTGAAGGGGCCGCTCCGGCGTGCTCGCGCCGCACAGGTCTTCTGCGCATGCGCAGAAGACCTCTGCGGCGCGAGCATGCCGGAGCTGGACAGAAGAGGGCAGACTGCGCAAGCGCGTCTAATCCAGGCAGAAGAAGGCTTCGGTCGGCGCCATGGAGACGGGGACGCCAACACCGGAGGGGTTAAGTGTATAACTTCTGTATGGCCAATATTTAATGCACGATGTATATTACAAAGTGCATTATTATGGCCATACAGAAGTGTATAGACCCACTTGCTGCCGTGAGACAACCCCTTTAAGTCTAGCGGCGCTGTTGTGCTTCAGCCAGAAGCCCCGCTAGGGAGAGTCAAGCATTGCTGAGCGACATTCATAGTAAGTGCTTACCAGTTTGACTGTCCCCAAAACATGGAAGACCAAGCTGTGGACAGCGAACAGTTCAAGGGGTACACTCAGATGGAAGTTGGTACACTGAACATGTAGTTTATCCCAAAGTCCTTGCTAATTAAAATAGTCAGTTCTTAAAGTATTTACAACCATTTTTCCAAGTATTTTATGTTCATGTGGCGAACATCGGGTCAATCTAGTTATGTGAGTACCCCCTCCACCATGGTCACTCACTCATCCAGTTATCACTTCCTTAGCATTTGGCTGTCTTTAGCACAATCCGTATTTCCAGCAAACAAAAAGTTTTTTTGTCTTTCTATTTATTTTGAATTAGCAAAAAATCTTGTTCTAGGTAGGAAAATTTCAGCTAACATCATGAGGAGTACTGCTAAATCTGTACATTTGAAATAGGAAATGGATAAATACATAAAATTAAAACTAAACTAGAAAATGGAAGTTATGACAATAGAGTGAATAGAACGCATAGTGATTTATCACGTGATGCAATCCTGAACTCAATAAAACGATTTTTAGGCTTCATGCATGCACACTTTTGTTAACCCACCAAAAAAATACAAAAAAGTGAGGTTGTTGTTTTTTTATGCCATTTTTAACCTCCTAGTGCCCAAGCCCATTTGTACCTTAAAGGGGTTGTCCCGCGAAACAAAGTGGGGGTATACACTTCTGTATGGCCATATTAATGCACTTTGTAATATACATCGTGCATTAAATATGAGCCAAACAGAAGTTATTCACTTACCTGCTCCGTTGCTAGTGTCCTCGTCTCCATGGTGCCGTCTAATTTTCAGCATCTAATCGCCGGATTAGACGCGCTTGCGCAGTCCGGTCTTCTTCTTTTCTGAATGGGGCCGCTCGTGCCGGAGAGCGGCTCCTCGTAGCTCCGCCCCGTCACGTGCCGATTCCAGCCAATCAGGAGGCTGGAATCGGCAATGGACCGCACAGAAGACCTGCGGTCCACCGAGGGTGAAGATCCCGGCGGCCATCTTCACAAGGTAAGTCAGAAGTCGCCGGAGCGCGGGGATTCGGGTAAGTACTGGACGGTTTGTTTTTTTTATGTCTGCATCGGCGCGGGACAACCCCTTTAAGGACCAAACAAAATTATGGAAATCTGGTGTTACATTAACCCCTTAATAGTGCGTCCCCTTTTTTTTTTCTATTTTCGGTTTCTCCTCCTTCCTTTTAAAAAATGTGTAACTCTTTTTACTTATCCATCACTGTAGCTGTAAGAGGGCTTGTTTTTTGCGAGACAAGTTGCATTTTTTTAATGGTTCTATTTAATGTCCCATATAATGTAATGAAAAACTTTTAAGTAGAGTAAAGTGAAAAAAATGCAACATTCCACCATCTTTCAGTGCGTCTTGTTTCTACAGCGCACAAACTGCAACAAAAATGACCTGATAACTTTATTCTATGGGTTAGTATGATTATTTCAATACCAAATTTATATAGTTTTTTTTTTTTAGGTCGGTGAAAGTCCATCAATATGATTTAAAAAGCCAAAATTGTGGAAAATTTTAATAAAATTTGTGGGGTTTTTTCTATTTTCTCTATCAGTATATCATGTATGTCCATGCATACTGTACAAGTTTTTTTGGGGGTTTACTTTATTTTGGAAGCGCATTCGAAAAACTTCTGATTTTTGAGCAATTTAGGACACTTTAAAAAATTTTGTTTGCAAATATGCACTTGTAAAAGCAGTTCTACAGCATATATAAAAACTTGAACTTACCCTTCAAAATGTGATACCGCTGTTTCTCTTGTCGTCAGAAAGATGACTGCTATGGTACTAATCATATATATGGACACATGGCAGAGCCCAAGTGAAAGGAGTGGCTTTCGAAACAGAAATTTTATTGGAAAATGTTTCATGCCCCATTGCACACTTGTGGAAGCACTGATTTGGCAAAGTGATTAACCCTTTCCAATCCACTGTCTGACGTCTAAAGACATTATGATTTAAGGCTGTGCAGCTCCGATGTTGGAAGACGTCCGTCGGGGTTCTCTTACTGTATATTGCCAGCCTCTCTGCTGTCAGAGCCTATCCAACGTGTCATCTCATGCATTACTGGCTTTAGCCAGCATATAGCGCCGTTGTATAACAGCAGAAAAAGAGTAAGTCCCCCTAGGAAAACCAGGATACAAATTGGATTGGAAAGGGTTAATACATTCTTGTATGGCCAAATTGAGCATTTTGACCCCAACATTTTTAAACAAATTTATGTAAAGCAGATAGAAAAGGATTTTTTTTGTCTTAGCAAATCTGTCGAAAAAAAAGTGTCTTTAAAATGACAACACATGATTACTGAGACAAGCACATCAAGATTGATGCCCTGTTTCTCCTGTGTTTAGAAATATGGAGACATTACAGTGCCCAAAAAGAGAGGAGCACTATAAAAACTAGACACCTTTCATCTAGGGATATAGTGAGAGTTTTGAGAGTTTAGATTTGGTGGTAACAAGTGCTAAAATGGAAAAAATATTTTTGAAAATTGTTTTGGGTTATGTTTAGTAATATGCTACTTATCTATTTTGTGAACTATCAGGGCCTAGAACAAACAGTATCAATTTCACATTGTTACAGAAGATAACAAAATGCGAATTATGAAAGGAATAGAAGTACCCCCCTCAAAGAAATAGGGTAGAAAAAGGGAAAAATCAAATGATTTTTTTTTTAATAATGTGGGAGAGAGTGGAATCTCTCAAAGCAGGGTTTGATGCAGAGGCTAGGGTGTGTGGGGCAATAGTCGTGTGAATTTTTGTGACTCCGGTGTTTGCTACACACTCTGCATCTTTTTTTGCGGGGTTTTCCTACTGGTTGTGACAGGGATTTGGCAAATAAATTGTTTTTCCGCTAGTCGTCGGACATCTTTAGGCTCAAGGCAAGGTCTGTGATCTTCAGTTTGAAAGAGGTGGTATGCAAATACATTTCCTTGGTAATCAAAATCTAAATCGCCACCTTCTCTTTTTTTTGTACAGGACAAAACTATTATGCACTGCCACCTGGATGAGGTATATGGATCTTGTTTTCCGTTTAACTAAATATTCTTGCAATAAATGATCTGCTAAATGAACCCCCATCCCCACCACATGAATTGATTGTAATTTATCTACACCGTTTTTGCTTGTTAAATACAGAACCTCTCTCCTTGACTGCGGCATGTGCATGAACTGTACTGAGGACAAAGACCTCTTTTCGGTCTCTATATTTCATTTCCAGCAGTTCTTCACTTTGAAAAAAGCAGGATGTTACTTTTGGAATTTGTTTTCCCACCAGCCTCTGTGGAAAGCCCTTTTTATTTTTGCATATTGTTCCACAAGCTCCTGTGTTTGATGTGTGCGGGAGTTTGAATAAGGGCACGCTTGTGTAACAATATAGAGGGGATACCCCTTGTTTAGGAAGGACTGGATTTTCTCCCACTGATGGTCAGATTAGAGGGACACTGTGGAGGATGAATTTTACTGTCCTTCCCTTCAAAAATTCTGCAAGCAGCAGTATATCCTGTTTATTTTCGGCAACTTTTTACAACTTTACCCCGAATTGCACCCTTTTAATGGTATAAATGGCTTAAAAGATAGTCTTCCCTTTAAACTCATGAGGGACTCGTCCAATGGTAATAATTTTTTCTGGGGTGTAAAGAGTTATAAATGCTTCAATACAAAATGTAATCAATGGCCAGATTTTAAATTAAATGATCAATGTTTGGATCAGTTCTGGGAAGGGCTTGTTGATTTTCACTGAATTTAAGAAAATGCATTATTTCTTCATACTGGTGTCTGGATATTACTGCAGAGAACACAAGGGTTACATGTGTGAGACTAAATGTGGGCTTCTTGACAAGCCTCATTGTTAATGTGGGCCCCAAGAACTTTGTAAATTCATATAGGGTTGTAGGCAGAGGTGTAACTTGAAGCCTCTGAGCCCCAATACAAAATCTGTAACAGGGCCCCCAAATATAATGCTTTATTCATAGTACTGGGCTCCCTATATGGAGAACTGAGACCTTATGAGCCCCCTAAGACTCCTGGGCCCGGGTGCAAACGCATCCCCTATAGCAGTGGTGGCGAACCTATGGCACGCGTGCCAGAGGCGGCACGCAGAGCCATCGGCCGCTCACCACGTTAGCGCCCCTAGCTTTGGACTGGGAGACCAGATACAGCAGGACGGACCAATGGCCCTGGCAGGTGAGACATGTCCCTGATGGCGTACTCCCTCACCTTTCCCTGAAGGTCTTCGCTCTTTGCCTTTGCAGTGTCACTGGCGCGCTCCCTTCTTCACTGCAGTGGCAGCCCGGCATCTTCCCTGCCTGCTCCGCGGCTGTGACTGGTCCCCTGCTGTCAGTTCCGGCGGACCGGCGCGCTTCCTTCTTCACTGCAGCGGCGGGCAGGCATATTCCATGCCTCCTGCGCCGCTGTCAGTATCCACCAGCGGGACTGGTCCCCCGCTGTCAGTGTCCTCGCTGGGCCGGCGCAGGAAAAAAATGTACAGCAGCGGCATGCAAACTAACAGTGGGGAGGCTAGTAGCGGCGGGGGCACATGGCCAGAACCAGCCTGCATTGAGTGGGACAGCGGGGAGCACAGTGACAGCGGCCACAGCGGGAAGGGGGGCCCGTGAGCGCACTGTCATGAGCATGACAGGCTGGGAGCGCAGGGTCAGCAGCAGGGGTGGCTGGGAGCACTGTGTCATGAGTGTGGGGGCACTGGCGTAACCCTGGAGGCCAGGCAAAAAGCTTGGCACAGGCTGCTGCTAGAACCTGCTTGCAAGTAGCCAATCGGAAGCTAGGGGTGTGACGGGCGTCCCTGAATGGAAACCCTGTCACACCCTAGCTTCTGGTGGTGACAAGATATACCATTACCAGAAGATGGGATACGTATATGGGTCTTGGTGGGGAATAGGCGCTGTTACCACTGGGGCCGCCATGAGGAAGGGGCGCTGTTACCGCTGGGGCCGCCGTGGGGAAGGGGTGCTGTTACCGCTGGGGCCGCCGTGGGGAAGGAGCGCTGTTACCGCTGGGGCCACCGTGGGGAAGGGGCGCTGTTACCGCTGGGGCCGCCGTGGGGAAGGGGCGCTGTTACCGCTGGGGCCGCCGTGGGGAAGGGGCGCTGTTACCGCTGGGGCCGCCGTGGGGAAGGGGCGCTGTTACCGCTGGGGCCGCCGTGGGAAAGGGGCGCTGTTACCGCTGGGGCCGCCGTGGGAAAGGGGCGCTGTTACCGCTGGGGCCGCCGTGAGGTGTCCCTGTTACCGCTGGGGCCGCCGTGAGGTGTCCTTGTTACCGCTGGGGCCGCCGTGAGGTGTCCTTGTTACCGCTGGGGCCGCCGTGAGGTGTCCTTGTTACCGCTGGGGCCGCCGTGAGGTGTCCTTGTTACCGCTGGGGCCGCCGTGGGGTGTCCCTGTTACCGCTGGGGCCGCCGTGGGGTGTCCCTGTTACAGCTGGGGCTGCCGTGGGGTGTCCCTGTTACCGCTGGGGCCGCCGTGGGGTGTCCCTGTTACCACCATGTTTACACGTGGCAGTAATTACCGTGGCAAATTCCGCAGCATTTCCGCATTCAAAAAGCAGTCAAAAGCTGCACCCTTTCTATTTTGAAGCGGCCCTGTCCTTTTTACAATGACGGGGGTGAAATCATACGTCGTGATAAGCCCCGCCCCCTGACCTATTGGCACTTTGCGATAAATAAGTGGGTTTTGGGTTGCAGTTTGGGCACTTGGTCTCTAAAAGGTTCACCATCACTGCCCTATAGTTATGCCCTTGGCATGTAGGCTTTCATTATCTGGAGTATGTAGATGAGTGATGTTGTGCAATACACTGCCTCACATGCAAACTTGTTTCGTGGATTATGTTATACAGGAGTTCGTCACTTATAAAAACTGAAAAATAATTAAAAAAGGAAAAACTTTTGTCATCGACCGTTATCCCTAGGGTGGTAGTGTGTAAGTATTAAGATGATTTCTATGTTACGCTTGTTATTCAAGAGTTAATATTAAGTCTGACTGTCAATCATATTTAAACTCATGTTAAATAGTCAGTAAAAAGCTGCCATTATTTAAAGTGATTCTGATTTCCCCCGTATAAAGTTCAGCTCTTTTAGATGGATTTTCCTAGCATTTTTTAGTTCGTTTTCAGCAAAAGCCATGGTCCGTAAAGATCTTACCTTCCAACAAGCAGAACCCTTTGTTGTGTTGTATCAGTCAGGAGAAGGGGCCAAAACATTTCCAAAGCATTACATATACAATGGAGCACAGTGAAGGCAGTCATCAAGAAATGGATTTAATTTGGCACAACACTGACATTACCAAGAACTGGACGTCCTTTGGAAATGTATGAAGACCAGAGGAAAATTGGTCCGGAGGCTGCCAACAGATCTACAGCAACATTAAAGGGGCTGCAGGTGTCTCTGGCAAGTACTGGTTGTGTAGCGTATGTCAACCATCTACCGTATTCTTCATAGGTCTGGGCTGTGGGGTAGGATGGCAAGACGGAAGCCTTTTCTAACAAAGAAAAACATCGAAGCCCGGCTATGTTTTGCTAAAACCTACATCAAGTCTGCCAAAGTATGTGGGAGAACGTGTTCTGGTCTGATGAGACCAAGGTTGGTCATTTTGTCCATAATTCCAAAAGGTATATTTGGTGCAAAGCCAACTCTGCACATCACCATTATAACACCTACCCACAGTGAAGATGGTGGAGGTAGCATTATGCTTTGGGGATGTTTTTCTGCTACTGGAAGTAGTGCTTTAGTCAAGATGGAGGGAATTATGAACAGTTCCAAATATCAGCCCATTTTGACACAAAACTGTCAGGCCTCTGCTAAAAAGCTAAAGAGGAATTCCACCTTTCAGCACAAGAAGGAACCAAAAGCATACCTCCAAATCAACAAAAGAATGGCTTCACCAGAAGAAGATCTGTGGGTTGACCTGAAGAGGATGGTACACACAAGATGCCCTCGCAATCTGACAGATTTGTGTGCTATGGCAAGGCAGAGTGGGCAAAGATTGCCAAATCAAAATGTGGCATGCTGATAGATATCTACCCAAAAAGAGTGAATGCTGTCATAAAGTCTGAAATGATTCATCTTTGTGAGGATTTTTAACATGGGTGTGTAGATTTTTTATATCCACTGTATATGTGTATGTATATAATATAATACGTATATGTGTTGTAGGAATGCAGTACCAGAAGTGGCCTTTGGAAACTTGAGAACATGTTTTGAGAGGAAACCTCCAGCACAGAAGGGTTTTTTCCCCCTAATTACTTAATCAGCCAATGCCTGGGGGTGTTTGGCTGCAGTGCAGAAAAGCTCGTGACTTTTTGAACTTTGAGTTCATTGGAGACCAAGTATTGGTCTAGTGTAGAATGTCTGCTGCCACTTAGGAACACCACAAGTGGTGGACGGCCCTACGATTTTCACCCTGAATGGGTGTGAGGTGATGGACATTAAGTTATGCTAAGGCATTAGCCCTGTTTGTTAGTTAGGTGCAAAACCTATTTTATGTAACGGCTATGTATGTATTCGTGCGCACTGTGACGCGTAACAACACTGTGAAGATTGTGCTATGATTGCTGTTCAATTACCACAATAAAGGATGGATTTACTAAACTTCTGGCCTGGTTTACTGGTGTGAGGTCATCCATTTGGTGGAGGAAAGATGGCGATCCGATGAGCTAACAACCCCCAAGTTGTAACAATGTATGTGTATATATGTATTCAAGATGCATGCACAATACAAGTATATGGTGTATTCAATATATTGAGCTTTTCACAGAAGTGAGCCCACGCCATCCCACAGCGGGAGCCGGCTGTGACAGATAATTGGCCTCCTGTTGCAATAATAGGGATCAATAAGACCAGCGATCCCCGCAGTTAACCCCCTACATATCCTGATCAATATACATTATGGCATGTAAAGGGTTCACAGATCCCTAAAGGGACATTAAAAAAATAATGTAGAAAAAAAAAGCACTTTGTTATGTATACAAAAAAAATCTTTTTCTTAAACAAATGTGAACCAGTACACCGCCCTATTCAGTTTCATTGCTGTTGCATATGACCGCTTTATGGCTAATGCCCACGGCTGTGATAGACTCCGCTAGCGAAATATCGCGGTGGAGTCAATCTCGGTTCCCCACCTCAAAGACCCCATACTCACCTCCCAAATCCGCTGTGCACGTCCTGCCTGACGTGCCGATGCACATGCGCAGTACAGCGCATGACGCGGTGGGCGGTGACGTGTAATCACGTGATACTTCTGCTGTGCTGACAGCGGAAGTATAGCATGACAGACGGCTTCCATTGACAATGGAAGCCGGCTGCGTGTATTCCCGCAGCAATTACAGCATGCCACAGTTTATTTCATTGAGCTATTAGGTGCAATAGAACCTAATAGCTGTGGCATAACACCGCAGTTTTCCGTATCAGACTTGACAATGTTACATAATTCATAGAGCACAAAATGAGAAGTTCCTGGCTAGAAGTGAAGCTAGTTTCTAGCTGTGTATCCTCCTCCATGTCTCTGTTAACATGTGGCAGGTCCACTGCTGTATAGCATTCTGACATATCTTTTAGACTAGGCCAGAAGATATTTCCTCATCTCTCCTTTCAGAACGTGAGAAATGAAATGTTTCCTTCCGCAGGCAAAAAGCTAATCCATAATATTCAGCTAAATGAGCAAGCTCAGACCGAAGCTGCTACACTCGAAAAACCTGCTGTGCGAATAATGTGACAGTAATGATTCCCCTCCCAAAGAATGAGAAGCTGAATGTCCTGCCTGTCACAAATGCCTTGATTTGCTCTTACTGCAAATGCTGCTCAGCCTTATTATACCGTATGTGTCTACATTTCTGTATTCATAAAGTGGTTATTGATAGTAGAAGTAAATACGCACCAGTTCCGTGAAATTGCACTCCTACAATCTTTAACAAACTACAATGCAATGGAAATAAATAAGGTTTAGAAAACCCTATTAACATTCAGTGAAAAAGCCTTGTTGGAAATGGCACATGGATTTACTACAGGCTTTACAGGTGCAACACTGTCATGAAATTGTGGGCGAATGATATTGCATATGCAATATTATACTCCCCCATAAGTTAATATTGCTGCCAAAAGCTAGTGATAAAGCACAACGCAATAATCACGGTGTACATTATCACCAGGACTCACAAGAGCATGCTTCAGCATTTTTACACAACCTATGTAGTTCTAGTTAATCCATCGTAATTGGGCTTTTTAATAGATGACTTAAAGGGGTTTTTCCCATTACTTAAAGGGGTTGTCCCGCACCGAAACGGGTTTTTTTTTTCAATAGCCCCCCCGTTCGGCGCGAGACAAACCCGATGCAGGGGTTAAAAATAAAAACCGGACAGTGCTTACCCGAATCCCCGCGCTCCAGTGACTTCTTACTTACCTGGTGAAGATGGCCGCCGGGATCTTCTCCCTCGGTGGACCGCAGCTCTTCTGTGCGGTCCATTGCCGATTCCAGCCTCCTGATTGGCTGGAATCGGCACGTGACGGGGCGGAGCTACGAGGAGCCGCTCTCCGGCACGAGCGGCCCCATTCAGAAAAGAAGACCGGACTGCGCAAGCGCGTCTAATCGGGCGATTAGATGCTGAAAATTAGACGGCACCATGGAGACGAGGACGCCAACAACGGAACAGGTAAGTGAATAACTTCTGTTTGGCTCATAATTAATGCACAATGTACATTACAAAGTGCATTAATATGGCCATACAGAAGTGTATAGACCCACTTGCTGCCGCGGGACAACCCCTTTAAGATTGCTTCTCAACCACTCTGTCCTTCCTGGTTGCTGCTGACCAGGACATGTGACTGCTGCAGCCAATCACTGGCCATAGAAGGTCTTTGCTTTGGCCAGTGATTGGGTGAGCAGTTACATGACCTGGTCAGCAGCAACCAGGAAGGACAAAGTGGTAATAAAACAATTTCAAGTAATGGAGAAAACCCCCATTAACTTCAAGGAGTCTGTGTTTATTTGTTTTTTTCTTCAAATTTTTAAGGTGGACACACACTAAAGGGCCTTTTACACAGCTCAAGGATCAGTCAAGAAGGTCCATAGAAATGTCTGTTTGTCCAAAGATCGAACAATGTGAAGCTGTACCTGATCAGCTTTGAAGAAGGAAACAGTTGTTCATTGGCTGATTGCATCTTTTGTGCAGCCAACATAAATCACTGTTGTCAACAGCACAACATGGCATGTGCTACCAACAAGGATGAAACTGTATGGGAGACGAATGATCGTATGCACAGTTATTTGCCCGCATATATTCTAAATTGGCCTGTATGAAGATGAGCTTTGTAAAAAGACCCTTAGGCTGCCTGTCCACGGGCGATTGTTCATTGCGTTACCTTTGGCGATAAACCGGCTGCAGGTAACGCAGTGAACGCTTTCCATAGCGTTGCTGTGGAAAGCGCAATCGCGGCATCCACGAGCAGGGGAATCACAGCGATTCTCCACTTGTGGGATCTAAATCACGGCATGCTGCGATTTGCCGTGGTTCTCCGCCATGAGCCTATCTGTCAAATAGGCTTACCGCAGAGACCTGACCGCAACGGCTGTGCACAGGGAGCCTTAGATGTGCTGTCAGGAATCCTTACTGAAGGCTTTATTAAAGAAGCATCGGATGCGGTCTTGAGAGCAAACTTGTGTGCAACTGAAGAAATCATCCTTGCTGGCAGCACATCGCTCCATGTAACAGGGAATATGTTGCCACCAATGATGAAACCATATAGAAGAAGAATGATTGGATGCAAAATTGTTGGTCCCCCATACATTCTGAATCGTCCTGTGTATAGGCCAGGTAAACAAGCGCTGATATGATGATTCGATTAGCACTCGCTATTGTGATGTTATCAGAGTACAGCTGGAAACTGACCAACTATTCATGCCCCCACGCTGCCCATCATAAACATGCATGTTTGACTAAGCAGCGCCTCCTGAGGTCTCCCTCTATAACAGGCCAAATCCTTTAAGAACCTGCAGCCCACCCAACTGGCTCCAGTTGCCTTATCTTCCTCTCCAGCCCCATAGACAACCTTCATCTTGCCCTCCAAAGATGGGGTGCTGTATTTTAGGGCCCTTTTACACAGACCCTTATCCATCTGCTACCCTAAGCTGGCCGTTGTTGTCTGCCACCTTATTTCATTTACTGTTTTTGCTCTTTAATGTTATGTCAAATTACCAGTTATAGAAAGCTTTCTGAAGAACCCTCTTATTCTGGCAAGCGATGGCAGCGCAAGACCATGCACTGCACCAAAGTCATCTTCTCACATGTATCTGACAAATTGGAGGATCACTTTTATTCAATTTCCTCTCTAAGGCCTCCTACACACGGGCGGATTTACATTACGAAATCTGAAGCGGGATTCCGCCTCTGGATTCTCCAGCAAATCCAGCCCGTAGCATGCTATGGCAATATGCAATTTCCTGCCCATGAGTGAAACTCGATTGCAATTTTCCGCTCGCGGAGGAGAAATCGCATTTTGTGCGGGCTACGCATGGCCAGCTTCCATTAAAGTCAATGGAATTCGTCCGTCCAGCGCCCATTCTGCAATCATCATTGCAGAATGGTTGCGGGAGCCGCGTCATCTGTAGTACACGTGCACTGGCGCTCTAGCCGGAACATTCGCAGCAGAGGAGAAAACTGGCGGAGAGGTACGCTGGGGTCACCGGCCGGGCATCGGGTCGAAATCTGCTGCGGGAATCCCGCATGTGGGGTCTGACCCGCCTGTGTGCAGGCAGCAGGCAGCCTAAATGGATATATGCCTGGGAAGGACTATGTGCTCTCACTGTAACATTTCCATGACATTTGACATCAATGGAGAGGGTTTTGGCATCTGTAAAGGACATGTTAGAATAATCTTATACCAGTTTCCCAAAACAAACAGTTGTTATAATGATAACAACAACACATTAGCCTGGAGCTGGGTGCAATTAACATCTACCACCCCCCTTTTAGCAGTACTGAAAGAAACTCCAGCGATAACATAGACTTACGCAGAAAAGCGATTCACATGCTATCACACAGGTAATAAATAGCACTGCAACTTTATTAACCACCTATTAAAATTATTTATAGACATAACTAGATTTTCATCAAATATCGTGAACCCCTTTGGGTAAGCCCATCTACGTAAACTAATTTTGGGGAGCCACATAGTTTGAACAGACCTTGATTCCCAATATGAGTAAGGTATTTTCTTGTTGCTAAAAAAATAATTTGGCTCCTTTTTTTATTATTATTCTTAGGAGCCAAAGGAACAAAATGTTTTTTCCCCCTGTTAAATCCCTTAAGTCTTTACGACGTGAATGTGTGTCGTGAGTTGGCTTGTATTAAGCCTAAGGCCGCCTGCACACAGGCGGATTTTTGCTGCGGCATTCACGGCGGGCATCCACACCGCGGATCCGCAGCAAATACCGCCCAAAGCATGCTATAGGAAATCGATTATTTCTTCACACGAGCGGAAATCAATTTCGGTTTTTGCTCACTGAGGAAAAATTGCAGTATGCTGGATTTTTGCGTGGATTCCGCGTGGATGTCTTCAATTTAAGTCAATGGAAGCCGTCCAACCAGCGGCCCTTCCTCAATGACACTGCAGAAAGGTCGTGGGTACCCACGTCATCGTGGGCAAATAAATGTCTTACGGCGAGCTGCTGGGTCCATCCGCTGTACAGATGAGAATGAAAACACAATTCCGAATGGTACACTCCGTATACATTAATGAGCAATAACGTTTCCTATTTATGACATAATAATCAATGCTCATACCAAACCTCAAGTTTCTATGACATCAGGAAGTGAGAGAATTAGATTCCGTACGTAAAATTTGGACGCTAATTCATTTGCGCTTAGAATTAAATCGAGTTGGGACCCATTAACTTTTCCTATTTATGACATAATAATCAATGCTCGTGCCAAATTTCAAGTTTCTATGGCATCGGGAAGTGAGAGAATTAGATTCCGTACGTAAAATTTGGACGCTAATTCTTTTGCGCTTAGAATTTAATAATCGAGTTAGGACCCATTAACCTTTCCTATTTTAGACATAATCAATGCTCGGGCCAAATTTCATGTTTCTACGACATTAGGAAGTTGGAGAATTAGTGGCCAGTGAGTGAGTGAGTGAGTGAGTGAGTGAGTTAGTCAGTCAGTCAGTGAGTGAGTCAGTGGGGGCTTTCGTCTTTATATATATATATAGATTGCCACATTTATCATGACTCGTCCAATAACTAACATATTACTTACACTGCATAGTGAATGGCATAAAAAAACTATAGAATTGCTTTTTTAAAACTTTTACACCTCTGAAAAAAATAACATTAATGCACGCCAAAATGGTAGCAAAGAAAACTATATTTTTTCTGCAAAAAAACAAGCCCTCATATCGTTGGGTAAATAAAAAGTCATGACTCTTGAAATGTGGCAACACAAAACTTGTTTCTTTAAGACATGTTGCTATTGTGCAAAAGCAGTATAACAAAAAGACACTTGGCATTGCTGTGATCACACTACCCAGTGTCCCTAAAATAAGACCTACCCCGAAAATAAGCCCTAGCCTAATTTTCGGAAGGCTTGAAATATAAGCCTCGCCCAGAAAATAAGCCCTAGTTACACTACAATAAAATAAAAACAAAAGAATACATTACCTAGCAGGCTTGGTCCAGGTCCCTCCCACTGCTCTCTAGAGGTTCGGAGCGGTTCCCGCGGTCCTCAGTACATCCTCACTTCCTGGAGGTGGAATTTATGAATCCCGTAATCAGGAAGTTATGGCTTTGATTAGTTCTTTGACCACTTCTCAGCAAATCAATACTGCACTGGCGATGGCTGTGATTGGCAGTGTCCCAGCCAATTCATAAATCCCACCTCTACAATGTGATGGCAGTCGCTGGATATGCAGTGCTAAATAAACCAATCACAGCCATGGTTATGAATCCCGTAACCTGGAAATGATGTTGTACGAGTGGCAAAGGACTGCCGGAAGCGTGTCCGAGCTTTGGAGAGCAGCGGGAGAGACGTGGACCAAGCCTGTTAGGTAAGTATAATAAGACCT